>NW_024061931.1:0-38225 GCF_006381635.1 Hibiscus syriacus | reverse complement strand
AATATTGTAATAAAATTACTATGTAGTCTTATAGTTAAAATTAATTAATTTATTTTATAAAATATATTAATTATAAGGTAAACTAAAATAATATAAAAATATATTTTTAAGAACAATTAAAATATATTTATAAAAATATATATAAGTTATGTTATAAAATTAAAAAAATTGATGAAGAATGGAGTATTATATATATTAATTATAAAATATTATAAGAATATATTTTCAATAATCATTTAGTTAATATTATAAAATATATATTTTAATATTTATAATTATATTATAATTAAATATTTTTACTTTTTATCAGCCTTTTAATTTTGTAGCATAAATTACAAAAATATTTAAAGATATATATTTCACTTGATGTTATAATCGATATTAACAATTTTCTCATATAAATAAATGAAAGATCACATTTAACATAAAATTTTTTATTTATGTTATAATAAGTTTTAGAATGTGTAATAATAGGATCGAATCCCTCTTAAGATCTCGAATTCAATCATCATCATTTATATTTTATATTTTTGGGTAAGTGTAAAATGGTCATTCGACTATAGAGTATTGCTATGTTAAGTCCCTAAACTATTAAAAATTACAAAATAGTTACCAAACTATCATATATTCCAAATCGTCTTTTTTCGTTAAAAAATGACGGTTGTCTGAGTTGTGTGAACGTGCTAGTTGGGATAAGATAGTTGTTTGAGATATTAAGATCAAATTTTATCATATTCTAGTAAGTAGATTAATATCTAGCTCAAACTGCCTTCAAATTTTTCACAAAAATGATGAGTTTGGAACATATGAATAGGGATGGCAATGGGTCGGGTCGGGTTTTGGGCCACCCGACCCGACCGAGAAGAAAGGGTTTTTCACCCATGACCCGACCCGACCCGACGAAATTAAGGTTTCACCCGACCCGACCTGACTCGAATATATGACTTAAACCCGACCCGACCCGACCCGAAATAATAATAAAAAAAATTTTATTCAATGAAAACAGTGACTTAATTGAAAAAAATTATATATGGAGGGACATTATTGTAATTATCCCTAAATATATAGGATAAAATTATATATTTTCGGGTCGGGTCGGGTCGGATTTTTTCACCCTAATCCCGACCGACCCGACCCGAACAGTACATTTAAAAAACCGACCCGACCCGAACCCGAAATTTTTTTAAAAAAATCCGACCCGATCGGGTCGGGTCGGAACCCGTCGGATTCGGGTTGAGTTGCCATCCCTACATATGAATAGTCAGGTGACCATTTTGTAACTTTTAATAGTCGAGGGATTCAATAGAGTAATATCCTATAATCAATGGACTATTTTATAATTTTAATAGTCGAGGCTCAATAAAGCACCACTCTATAGTCAGGGGACCATTTGTGTATATTATCCTATATTTTCTAGCAGCAATAGAGTGAACGAATATATCGATTCAACTATTGTTAAATATCTTTGCATAATAATCAAAATAAAATGATGATAGTGGATATGCTCACTCAAACTATTGTTAAATATGGGTGCATAATGATCAAATGAAAATATTTCTTAAGTCACTGATTTTAAGGAAATAGTAATGATTGTAATGATCAAAATACAAATAACTTACAAGTCAGTGAGTAGAAGAAATATAATATACTCAAATAATAATATAAACGAGAGGCATTGCCTCTGTTGTACATTTTAAAGAAACACGACAATCAATAAACTATCCATCTTCCCAAATCAGGAAACCCCCTCTTTCTGGGTTTCCTCTGGAGAAAAACAAAAGCCATAAGAGAGAAAGAACAAAATTCTGTTTTCTTCCAATTCTCATGGAGACGGAAGCCTCTTTGGCCAATGAACGCCTTCATTTTGGGAAGATGGGATATGGGTACTCTTCTTTCTCCTTCTCCTTATTATCATTGTTTTGGCTTCTTTTACATCTATGATTCATTGGGTTTGTTTCCTTTTATTGGGGTTCATTTAGATGCAAACATTATAGGAGGAGATGTAAGATCGAGCTCCATGTTGCAACGAGGTTTTCTGGTGTCGCCATTGCCATAACGAGGCATCGGTATTTGTTTTCAACATTTCTTTTGCATTCCACTGTTTATTTCTCTGTTTTAAAGCTAAAAGTTCGCAATTTTCTGACTGTTATGCAACTTCTTGATCTGGGTATTTATTGTATTGTTCTTAAGAACTTGTTAAAGAACCCTTCAGACTGGCACGACATTTTTCGTCAGGACGTTGAACAAGTATGGAATTTTAAATCGTGGCTTTCAGTTTATTGCCTTTTTCTTGTTTCCAAGTTAATCATGCTAATGATATGTTTCCCCCCTCCCAATTAGGTTATTTGTTCGGTTTGTGACACAGAGCAGCCGGTTTGTGTTTTGGATTCCATTTTTTTGAAGACACAAATGAACCCTTTTTTGTGTTTCTCAATTTTGATTTTCTTTTCTTTGTTTAGGTTGCTAAACTTTGTTCAAATTGTGGCGTCAATATGGGAGAATACTTTTGTGAAATTTGCAAGTTCTATGATGATGATGTGTGTGTGTGTGTGTGTGTGTGTGTGTGTATCCCAATATTTAACTAATGCAATAGTTGATAAACTTTGTCATTTCAATTTTTTCATCTATCGGTTTAGTTTAAAATGTAAGGAATGTAAGGAATCGTTGATTTTGTATCCTTGATCTGATTCTTATAAACTGTTTCTTGCTTTCCCTTGATGTTTACCTCTCGATTTCATCCGATGCAGATTGAGAAAGAGCACTTCCATTGCCATGAGTGTGGGATCTGCAGGTTAGTTGCCAAGTTTTAAGCACGTATGACTATTATTTTCCTCTTGATTACTTGAATTCAATGGATGAGAGACTTACTCGAATGGTTTTCGATACAGAGTTGGCAGTCGGGATAACTTTTTTCATTGCAAAAAGTGTGGTACGTACTTGATACCAGTAATCCAATTTCTTACCTTATCATGTATGGTTCAAAGATCTTAGATTCAATCCCATTTCTTACTTTAGGATGGTATTCATGGTGAATTGTATGTGAATAACTGATTGTTCAATTCGAATCAGCTATATTCAGTAATTTGTGTTTCTCGTTTCATGATACGAGTTATCTCAAAACTATTCCGACTTTCCGGTTATCCGCTTTCACCATCCTTCGTGTTTTTACATGCTATGCTTATGAGCTCTATTTCATGTTTAGATTCTTCTAGTTTGATTTAAAACTGTGCTGTTTGACGGGAAGTCGTCGAAAGCCTCAATCGATTGAGTTAGAAGAAGGCACTTAAACATTTGAATTCCATCCTTACCAACAACATCTCTTTTAAGGGCACATCTATTCGCACCGCATGATAACTATACATACTTTCGCCACTGTGCAGGATCCTGCTATTCCCTTGCATTGCGAAATAATCATTTTTGCGTGGAGAACTCGATGCGGCATAACTGTCCCATATGTTATGAGGTTCATCTTTTCTACTTTCTGCAATTGTGCTTGATATTCATTCATATATGCTTAAATAGTCCATTTTGTTTATCCAGTACCTATTTGATTCGTTGAAAGATACCACCGTAATGAAATGTGGTCACACAATGCACTGCGAATGTTACTATGAGATGATAAAGCGAGACAAGTGAGTGACGATGAGTTCAGTCTTGTATAAGGTTAATTATTTTCATTTTTCTTCCGAATTTAACTCGGGTGTTTCCTCAGATATTGTTGTCCGATATGCTCAAAGTCAGTAATCGATATGTCTAGAACCTGGAAGAGGATAGACGAAGAGGTAGTGCTTCTTCGATTTTAAGTTCATCAAACTCTAAATACTCATAGTTGACAGCATTGTCTTTGATTTAGTTGCTTCATTCTCTTTTTTGTCCAAGCTGATTCACAACAAAATTATCTTGTTTGCTGTTAGATCGAAGCAACTGCAATGCCAGAGGACTACCGGCACAAGAAGGTGCATACCGTGCTTCTTATTCATATCGGAATCCATTGCTGTATATTCCAATCATGTTTATCGTAACCGATTTAACAATTGAATGCAGGTTTGGATCCTATGCAATGACTGTAACGACACAACCGAAGTTTACTTCCACATAATAGGGCAGAAATGCAGTCATTGTAAATCATATAATACTCGCATGATCGCCCCTCCGGTACTCCCGCATTGAAAAGATCATGGCCGAGGAATGAAGCAAGCAAGCTCAAGGCATCTAAGGCGGGTGCGTCTAATCATAAAATCCGAAGACGAATTCTTGGCTACATGTTTGATCATTTAAACTTGTATTTCATCATTGTATTGTTTATGTATCACTATAGCATATGATTCAAATTACTGTGGCGTTTTCATATCTTTCTCATGAATTTTCTCAGGTTAAACTTTTCTTCAATTCGGAGTCGAGGAAAAAGAAAATGCAATGGTTGATAATGTCATTCATGGTTGGCTAAACCCTCTTTTTCTGGGCATAATCCTTTCATAATTTTCGTTCACTACTTTTTATACATTTATAATAACACGTGGGGTTTAACTTAAAATATTAAGATATTATTCTAAAAATCATGCAATTGTTAATAATTTCTATTTCAACCGATAAGGTTACATTTCAACAAATTTCAACATATAATGTTATCATGTATATTCTAAAAAGTTACATAATTAAAATAATTTTGATTATAATGAGAATGTTACATGAGTTTCTTGACAATATCTTTTAAGTTATAACAAGAATAGTTATGCAATTTCCATGATTTATTACATAGTATTTAATATTTTTGTTTCAAACTAAAACGTTATCCAATTTCCTTTAAATAATTACACATTTGCTAAATTCTTTTATATAACCAATTGCAACCTCTTTCTGGTTGCCCTCCAAGTTTCCCAGTGCTTTGTTGACTAATTTGGACCGACCTGTATCGCACAATTGATTTTGGTGAGCGAGTCTACTAAGAAATGATATCGGAGTTATATATATAAACAAAGAGAATATTATCAACAAAGATAAATTTCTTGAATTTTTAAACATTTTTCAACTACTTTTTAGGAATGTGTATTAGAGATGCTAACATCAATAAATGAAGGAAAGAAAGTTAAAATCCCTATAGAATTAGTAAATCTCTTTTGATGCTCTCAATTATGGCATCTACATTTCCATTGATAACAGCAGCTGTAACAGTTAATCTCAATTCCATTTGATTAACAGCAACATTTGCCGCCAAAACCTCAGTCTTATGGTCATGGAACACCATGAAAATGTCCGTCAAAAGTCTCGGTCTTACCGGCGATTGAATCCCAAAGAAGGCGACATTGTTTCTTGACACGGTAACATCAATCGACGAATTCGAGTCCGGATATCGATGATAATTCATGTTTGATTCCCTTTGATTCACCATATGATGAGTTGTTGAGCTGATTTTCCAAGTTTGTTATCTCTTTTTCGAGTGATTGGATGTATGCAATCGTTTCACTTACAATGTTCTCTCTTGTGGCCTAAAAGCAAAAAAATCAAAACAAAGAAGAAAAAAAGTGAAAAATTTAAGAAATACCATCATTTTTGGGCGATGTGATCATCAAAATCCGCAGGCTTCTATGAAAAGAAATTTCAAAATAGCTTTCAAAAATCAAGAACATGGACTATCTATATATATACCCAACAACAAATTCTTCGAGTGAAATATAAACAAATATTCACCAGAACAATGGAAGTGAAACAAACAGCTTGCAGAGTAGAAATGAAGCAATCATCAAGAAAGAAAATGACCTTAGGGTAGAGATTAGGGACCATGGAAAGAAGAATATCATAACTCTCAGCCATCTTAAATCTCCTATCTCTTTCCTTCTTCAAACTCTGGGTCGAATCCTTTGCCCCACCAACAATGGCGGCGGCTGTTGAAGAAGGAAGCTGATCTTCTTCTTGTTTCAATGGTGAAAAGTGAGATAATGGAGAAATGACTTTATCAGTGTAACCTTCCATGATGCTAAATAAAGGTGATTTATTTCGTTGTCTTCTTGTTCATCTTGGGATTTGTGTTTAGTGTTTTGTTGATTTTCCATTGAGTGGATATCTGATTTGTTAAGGAAACCGTTTTCAGAATATTTGGACTGAAGGATTGCAGGGAACCAAACTTTACCAGAAGAATAAAAATGATGATTTTCAACCTGTACCTTTAACCTACTTTTATCTTTCCTTTTTTTTTCTACTTGTTTTTTTGGTTCTTACAGGTTCACACTATATATATATATATATATATATAACAAATGATGCAAGGTAAAACGTTTTTTTTTATTTTATACAGATTTAATATTATTGAATAAGTGAAAATAAATGAGTAAGATTAAATTTTTTCTAATGAATATCTTTTTATTTCTTAATGTTAATATTAATCATCTATTTTTATTTATCTAATAGTTTTAAATCTATTTAAATTAAAATAATTTTATATAATATAATAATATTCTATCCCTAAGAAAATTGTCTAGTTGGATTCAATATAGTGAAAACTCACTGTTTGGGTGTGGAGGAGAGAGAAAACAATTTCAAGTATCAAGTCTTCCTCATCCAAAATGTTTTTCCATTTCTCTCTCCTCCGCATAATCTGATTATTAAGAGGAGACTGCCAGTTTTGGTTAACAGGATTAAAAAAATTGACTTAAAATTTTATGTTAACGGATGAATTTTGAAAATAAATTTTTAATAAAAATATATATTTTATGTATAAATCTAAAATATATGGTAATTTTGAATTTTCAAAAAACGATAGTCGCCATCCACTCTCCTCACTCCATCACTGATTAAAAAATAATAAATTTATATATAAATATTTTATTATTGTAATTGTAATTATTCTTTAAATATTTTATAATAAAACTGTAACACCCCAACCTGTATCCGACCCGAATACGAGTCCGAGATGTCACATTGACTTTTTGAAACAATATTCTTGTAAGATAACAAAATATTTGAACTTGTATTAAGAAAATACAATAAAATACTATTAAATTATGATTCATTAGAAAAATTTAAGGCAAAAACGTATTTATGAATAATATTATACGGTATGAACAATACCATGAACAGTACTGTGAACAGTGAAAATTTCGAATATAAATTGTGTATCGATGCACTGCTACAATAATTTCAGCAAAATACGTATAAATTCATAAAAACTTAAACTTTCAGCAGTATAAAATTACCCTTTACATATATACATTTAAAACATTACAAAACTCATTCGTATGATTTTACAAAACCGATTAGAACATATCGGATTCAAACTTTTATTTACATGCCAACCACTATCATTATTACAAAATACATAATATACATTTTCTTATCTGACCTTTGGAAAGGAGAAACTGACCTGTCTTGCATAACTTTTACCAATCTTCCTCTTCTCGGAACCTACGCGTGAAACAATCACACGCTAAGTCATTGACTTAGTGAAGCATGAAAACATATGATATTACTCTACTCATATCAATGCATAAACAATTAATACTATCATATCATATAAAAGCATATCTCTCATTGTATAACCAATGCACACATATACATATATCATTAACATACTTATCAGTACTCATATTACTATCACTAATTACTTTTTATCATGTAAGCATATATTGAACCTTTCTATACTCACCATCGCGCATTCATGTCATTTCACAATAAAGCACACATATTATCATATCAAGTTATTTATTATCTTTAAATCTCATGTATTAGCCCATGTATACTTTTGAGAACTTAAGGTATGTGAGTACATTGAGGTTGTGCACCACTATGTTGTCACTACAGCTCGTATAAATGTCCCGAATGACCTATCCAAAGGTCATACAAAACCTCGGCAACTGTCCATAGGTCCCGAAGAACCTAGGTAAATTGTCTATATGTTCATTAGAACATAGGTATACTGTTCATATGTCCCGAAAGACATAGGTAATTCTGTTTATATATTCCGTAGAACATAGGTAAACCCTTGACTCTTGGTATGCCAACTATACCACTAGCTCTCATATCACATAACATGGGCATTATCATTTATATCATTTCACACATTAACATGCATATTTCACTTTTCATATGATTTCATAATCATATGTCACTTTTCTTATAACACTTCTCTTGTGTTCATATGACATGTAAATCATTGTCATCTCTTGTTCTCATATGATTCCCATATATCACATTCATATCACATATTCATATAGGCTGTAACATCCTCAATATCGGGTTAGTAACTAGATTAAAAAAATTTAGAAATTGGTGATTAAAGTATGATAATTGAATAGTTCAATGATTTATTAGAAATATAGTTGAAGGTTGTTTGGTAATTATTGAATGAATTAAAGGGTAAAATGGTTAATTGACAAGTAAGATTTTTATTCTTCTTTTATAAGAAAAGGGAACCACGTGGAAAGGGAGAGATTTCTCTAGAGTTCTCTTCTTCTCCTTTCTTTTTCTTCACGTGGAAGCCAAGAGAAAATGTAAGTTTGATTTATCTGTTGACTTCTTGAATTTTTTAAGTTGGATTTGAGTCTTTGGGGATTATATAAGCTTAAGGAAATCTTATATAAGTTTAAAACACCAAGAAGAGAGAATTAGAAAGGAATTTTTATTAAGAGTTTATAAATGTACTTTTATTATAAAAAGGTTTTTGAAGTTCTAAGGATGAATTTGACTTGTCAAGGGTCTAATTAAGAAGTTAGAAGTAATAGAATTGAATTTGGAACATGTTGAAAATTTAGTGTAATTCTTGAATTACATATGGAGAATAGGATTTTGATGTTAAAGAGGTGATTAATGAATATAAATGAGTTTGAATATGAGTATGTAAGTTAAGAATAAGAAAGGGGATGATATATGAAGTAATTAAGCTGAAAAGAGTGGATTTTCGGGCATAAATCGGAATTCTGGGCTAGTGTGCATCGGTGCACATTCATCATGTACCGATGCATCAAGGGTAAATTTCCAGAAATTGTTCAGTGTGTATCGATGCACAGGAAGTGCATCGATGCACCCATTAAAATGGAAACATCAAATGCAATTAGTGCATCGATGCATAAGGAGTGCATCGATACACCCCCTTAAAATGAAAACATCGAAAGTGATTTGTGTATCGATGCATGGGTAGTGCATCGATGCACTTCAAGGGAAAATAGAATAATACCTTTATTTTGGTCTAAGAAATGATAGATTAGTGTATATTAATTGGATACTAATATGTATCAATGTATGATTATATAGATGTAACATCCTCAATACCAGGTTAGTGACCAAATTGTAAAGTTTCAAAAATTGGTGATTAAAGTAGGATAATTGAATAGTTCAATGATTTATTGGAAATATGATGAAGGTTATTTAGTAATTATTGAATGAATTAAAGGGTAAAATGGTAAATTGACAAGTAAGATTTTGATATTCCATTTATAAGAAAAGAAACCACGTGGGAAAGGAGAGAACACCACAGGCTTCCAGAGTTCTCTTATTCTTTTTTCTTCCTTGTACGTGTAAAGCAAAATAAAGGTGAATTTTCTGATTATTGAGTTTCTTGTTAAATTTAAGATTGAGTTTTGATTATTAGATATCTTAAAATCAAAGGATGATGGAGTTAGAAGAGATTAAAGATTAGAGGTTTTTGAATGAAATTTTGGAATAGAGTTCATATATAGAATTGGAAGTTAAATTTAACTTGTCATCAATATAGTTAAGACATATTAAGGGTTAGAAGTTGAATTAAATCATGTTGCAAAGAAGGAGGATAGGATTATGAGGTTTAAGATGAAATAAATGAGTATAGATTGGTTTAAGTATGTGTACTGGAGTTAAGAATATAAAAGGGGATGAAACATGAAAGATTTAAGCTGAAATGGATGAGTTTTCGGGTTCAAGATATGAATTCTGGGCAGAGTGCATCGGTGCACATTCAAAGTGTACCGATGCATCAAGAGAAAATCCAGAATTTATTGAAGGTGCATCGATGCATAAGGAGTGCATCGATGCACCTGCTTAAAATACAAATATCGAATAGGATTTATGCACCGATGCATGGGTAGTGCATCGATACACCCGTCAAGGGATGCATCGATACAGGGTGTAGTGCATCGATGCATACCTTCAATAAGAGATGAAAATAGCTTTCTTTTAGCCTAAGAATTAATAGTTTGAAATATATCAATTCGTATGCTGATATGTATCAATGTATGATCATATAGATATCGAGCACGAACAAGTTCCATAACGATTATCAAGTTAAGATTCGATCGAAAGAGATGAAAGCATAAAAAGTGGATTAAAACATAGTGAGGCCAAGGTGAGTGCATATGCATTAATATATGATGTGTGTGGAAAAGACTCGCAATGAGTCTACTTCCAACATTTGATTACATGATTTTATGAATATTAATATGGGTGATATGATTATTATTTATGCATGAATATAGTCATAGGTGTTATATGTGAACATGTGAATTATATGAAAAGTGATATGAATTATATGAAAAGAAGCTATATGTATACATGTATATGTGAAAGAAGCTATGAGCTTATATGAACAGGTGATATGAAAATGTATATGTGAAATGATATAAGTGAAAATGCCCATGTTATGTGTAAAGAGAGCTAGAGGTATAGTTGGTATGCCAAGAGTCGAGGGTTCTACGCGGTCCTTCGGGACATATATGTATTCTTTGGAACATTTACAGGGTCTTGTGAGACACATATGTGATCATTGAAATATGCATATGGTTCTTAAGGAGTGGTCCTTCGGGACAAATACAGTACATAGGTCCTTCGGGACAAAATTCATAGCCCCTAGTAGGACTCCATACGAGCTGTGGTGATAGTATAGTGCACAAACTCAATAGACTCACATATCTACAGTTCTCACAGATGTACATGGGCTAACAAAGAGATACCAATAAAAATATATTGCATGTAAAGTATATGCTTTTGTGATATGAATTGTATTATATGATTAATATGATGAATGATATGTACATTTGATTAAATGAAATGATATATTATTTTGTGTGATAGCATGACATGATATGATATGATATGTTCATGCATGATTAAGTAGTTAGAATTATTTTAATGTGTTTTAATGCCTCACTAAGTCATAGACTTAGCGTGTGATTGTTTCACACGTAGGTTACCGAAGTGAGAAGAGTAAAGAGCAATGTGGAGCAAGACATGTCAGTTCTCCTTACCAAAGGTCAGATCAGAACAAAGGTGAATAATATGTATTTTAATATATAAAGTTCTAGTTGGCATGTATTCAAAATAATACATTGTATAAGCTCTGAATAGTTCGGTAAAGGTTTTGAATAAGTTATATGTAATAATAAATTTTAAATTACTCACTATTTTATACAAGTAAAGGTTTTGAAAAGTTAATGTGACACTTCGGACTCGGATCCGGGTCGAATACGGGTTGAGAGTGTTATATTTATGGTATCAGAGCTAAGGTTTAGCCGATTCTAGGCTTAAACCAAAGTCCAATGAGGTTTAAAAAAGTGTACATGCCAACTAAAAGTGAAAATTTCTGATCTGATAGTGTAAGAAATATGTTGTCTTGCTAATAGAATAAGATTTGTATGATGTAGTAGGAATTGATTATAGAAATTGTCAAAGTAAAGTAAATCGATAGCTGACAAATCGGATGGTGATAGCAATTCACCTGCCCTGGCCAGACAAGATGAAGAGCGAAAACCTCAGAAAATGTTTTATAAGATTAAAGGTTGATTTCAGAAAGTTGAAATCATATTAGAATAGTGAAAGAAGATCTATATTGTTTTGAATCGGAAAAGCGATATGGATTAGTTTTGTTAGTATGTGGATAAGATAGAATATGGTGAACAAGTGTCACCAAAAGAACGTTAAAAAGATCGAATGACGTGGTGAGTACTTATAGAATAACTCAAGGATAAGTGCATCAGTGACAAGCGTATAAGATGTATAAAGTCAGAGCTTATGAGTTTGAAACGAAGTGATATTATTGAGCATAAACAAGAGTATGTTTATGATAAGGGTTTGCAGTTAAGATGGAAAGAGTTAGCGTTGGCTAACAAGAGTATGTGATAAAAATGTACTGGAATTATAAGATTATAAGATATTGTTAGGATATGATAACCAAATATGAAATGGATCTGGATACAGTTGTATATTTGGATCATAGTAATGTGGTATAGTAAAGGAAAAGGAAGTAAGGATTTTCATATTTGAGTAAAGTTGAGGATTGATAATAAGAGTTTAAGAATGAGTATATCGATGATCAGATTATAAGACAAAGGAAGTCAGAATGTTGAGTTTAAGCAACGGAAATTACAGGATGTATGAGAATAGAGGTGAAATTGATAAGTTAAATAAACTAATTTTGAGATAATTTTGATTGGAAATAATGTATATGATTGGTTGACTAGGACTTGTGCCCTAGATTGGACATATGTTATTGACTAGCTGTCAGAGTAAAGGTGATAGAGTTATAAAATTGGAGGAAAAGATAGATTTGAGTTAATCAATTATGGTGAAACTGAATATAGTTGTGTATTCTGATTAGATAGTTATGATGTAGAAAAGAAGATAAGTATTTGCATGGAACCTTAAGGAAGGAAAATACAAGTATAAGAAATGATAAAGAATGAAGTTTTGTATAAGTAAATGGGTTATCAAAGTTATGAGGATGCCATGAAGATTGGTACATAGAGATGAGTATAGGTGATAAGACAAGAGTATGTGAACATGAAAGGAAAGATATGATTTGGGTATAAGGAATAAATAAAGGAATAATGGAATAAAGAAATAAAAGGGATGAGTTAAAGGATCAGATAAGATAAAGGTTATATGGAAGTGTAGATGACAATTTTGATATAGAAGTAAGAAAAATGTGCAAGGTAATGTGAAAAGATTCTTTAAAAATTTATGTTAATTATATTTAAAGAAGATCTAATGTTGTGTTCTCTGTCAAATGATGTTGGAAACGAGTTGGTTATTGTTATAAGACAATTAAAGAGGGATTTATGAGGTTAAGTGATGAAAATGGATATTACTGTCTACATGATTAGTGATGTTATATGAAGTCGTAGAAATGGTCAAAGGAAAATGTATAATGTAAGGAGAGAAAAGACATAAAGGGATTAAAGTTACTAGTTATTGTTTATATGATCAGGGACAGTAGATAAATGTATAAAGGGAAAAAAAGGTAGTTGAAGAAATAAAGGAAGGAAAAATTAAGAAATGAGGTAACATGAGAACAATAGAAGATATGTTCTTATTGATTTATTCAGTGAAAATTCAAGGACGAATTTTCTTTAAAGGAGGGGAGATTTGTAACATCCTTACTACCGGGTTAGTGACCAAATTGTAAAGTTTCAGAAATTGGTGATTAAGTAGGATAATTGAATAGTTCAATGATTTATTGGAAATATGATGAAAGTTTGAATGAATTAAAGGGGAAAATGGTAAATTGACAAGTAAGATTTTTATATTTCTTTTATAAGAAAAGGAACCACGTGGAAAAGGAGAGAACACCACAGGCTTCCAGAGTTCTCTTCTTCTTCTTTCTTCCTTGTACGTGTAAAGCAAAATAAAGGTGAGTTTTCTGATTATTGAGTTTCTTGTTAAATTTAAGATTGAGTTTTGATTATTAGATGATAACTATGCTTAAGGAAAGCTTAGGTTATCTTAAAATCAAAGGATGATGTAGTTAGAAGAGATTAAAGATTAGAGGTTTTTGAATGAAATTTTGGAATAGAGTTTATATATAGAATTAGAAGTTAAATTTGACTTGTCATCAATCTAGTTAAGACATATTAAGGGTTAGAAGTTGAATTAAATCATGTTGCAAAGCTGGTATAATTCTTGGAATTCACAAGGAGGATAGGATTCTGAGGTTTAAGATGAAATAAATGAGTATATATTGGTTTAAGTATATGTACTGGATTTAAGAATATAA
Organism: Hibiscus syriacus; assembly: GCF_006381635.1. Classification (NCBI taxonomy): domain Eukaryota; kingdom Viridiplantae; phylum Streptophyta; class Magnoliopsida; order Malvales; family Malvaceae; genus Hibiscus; species Hibiscus syriacus. The sequence continues at coordinate 24,274 of NW_024061931.1, read as the reverse complement.
AAGGAGATGAAACATGAAAGATTTAAGCTTAAATGGATGAGTTTTCGGGTTCAAGATATGAATTCTAGGCTGAGTGCATCGGTGCACATTCAAAGTTTACCGATGCATCAAGAGAAAATCTCATAATTTGTTGAAGGTGCATCTATGCATAAGGAGTGCATCGATGCACTCATTTAAATTAATGAAAATTGAATGCCATTAATGCATCGATGGATAAGGAGTGCATCGATGCACCTGCTTAAAATACAAACATCGAATATGATTTATGCACCGATGCATGGGTAGTGCATCGATGCACCCGTCAAGGGATGCATCGATACATGGTGTAGTGCATCGATGCATACCTTCAATAAGAGATGGAAATAGCTTTCTTTTAGCCTAAGAATTAATAGTTTGAAATATATCAATTCGTATGCTAATATGTATCAATGTATAATCATATAGATATCAAGCACGAACAAGTTCCAGAACGATTATCAAGTTAAGATTCGATCGAAAGAGATGAAAGCATAAAAGTGGATTAAAACTTAGTGAGGCCAAGGTGAGTGCATATGCATTAGTATATGATGTGTGTGGAAAAGACTCGCGATGAGTCTACTTCCAACATTTGATTACATGATTTTATGAATATTAATATGGGTGATATGATTATTATTTATGCATGAATATAGTTGTTGAGTTAATCGATCGACGGAATCGGCCAAGAGGGGGGTGAATTGGCAATTAAAAACTTCGTGGAAGCTTTTGCAGAAAAATTGAAAGTAATTGCACAGCGATTTACAGTGGTTCGACTTTCTCAAACAAAGTCTACGTCCACTACCTTAGCTATCCACACTAAGGATTTTCCAACAAATTCACTAATTTGTTCTTTCTTTTGAGGCCAAAGAGATAACCTTACAAAATCCCTCAAGAGTATACCCCAACTCTTGAGAACACTCTTTTTCCCAAAGAGAAGATTACAAATTTGCAAACTTACAAGAAAACCTCACAAGGTAAGATGTTTGAACAATTCTAGAACAAGAAAATAACACTCAAAGATAATTACAAATGAGCACAAATGGTGTTCTTGAAAGCAAAATGAATATTAAAAGGAAAATTGGCTTGATTTGCACAAACTTGGTGTTTGATGCTTTCTCTCTTGTTTCTCTATGATTTCTTATTGATCAAGGGCTTCAGAACTTGTTTAAATACACCTTGAATCTCTTCTGAACGTTGGGGATGATTAGTGAAGATCATATAGCCGTTTTAGTGTGAAAACAATTAATAAAACAGTTTGGAGCGTGGGGGGAATCGGTTCCCTAAGTGTAAAATTTAAATATTTCGATCGTTGAACAGGGGGAATCGGTACCCCCTATGGGGGAATCGGTTCCCTCCGAACATTCTGGAAATCTCGAAGCCAAACCATTCAGGGGGGAATCGGTACCCCCTTGGGGGGGAATCGGTTCCCTCTGAGCAATCTGGAATTTTTGGCTTTGAAATGGTTCGAAATACTTTGAAAGATTATTTTGAAATTGTTTTAAGATTAAAACTTAATTTACACTTAAGTAAGGATTAAAAATGATTTTTGAAATATTTTGAGTAATGTTTTGATATTCGAATAATTATATCGAATATACTTAGAAAATCATTTTGGAAAATCTTAAAATTCATTTAACTTAATTTGTTATATCGAAATATCAAAATGTTTTCAACAATCTCCCCCTTTTTGATATAACAAAGCATTTTAGTAATTTTAAGATTTTGAAATCAAGTTTTGAAATTACTCCCCCTTATTTTAACACTTCTCCCATTTATCATTTTAAAAACACACTTAAAACACACTTCTCCCCCTTTTTGTTAAATCAAAAAGATTCAAATAAACGTGAAAAATATTAAGCCAATTGATTAGGTATGTATGCATAAGCTGCTAAGATCACAATTAAGAGAAACGTTAGCCATTAGTTCCGTAATCAATATTCATAAATAATGTGATATGGCAAAATTGGTCATATTGCTAATAATGATGTAAATGATGCAATAATAAATAAATCACGCCAAACATATAAGTTCAAACCATCCATAAATTCAAACAAATTCACAATCCTCAAATTCAAACATCCCAAAATATTCAAAATGTTAAAACAATAAGTTTGGAAAACAAAGTAAAACATTTAATCATATATCCGGATTAGGAGGAGGAAAACGAGCTCGCATAGCGGCCATTTCATTAGTGAGGTCATTAATACGTGCGTTGGTTGCTTCATTATTTGCACGCATTTCCCGAAGAATTTCTAATTGTTGAGCTCCCATTGTGGATAAATGGGACTCTATAGAATTAAAGCGCGAATCCATGGTTGCATATCGGTAATCAAATGTCTCCATAAAAGATTGAAAATATGGAGGCATTTGAGTCGATTGTTGTGCTTGCTCTTCAGGCTGCTCCTCGGCCTGCTCAGGTTCAGCTTCAGCTTCATCGATGTCTCGCATTAGTTGCTCAAGCTCGAGATCTTCGTCAGCTTCGGGTGGAGCTTGTGAAGAACTAACTCCCGGAGTAGTTGCAGAAGATCGAACCCATTCCCCGATTTCCTTATCCTTAATCCATCCCGCTCTCATTAAGGAAAGAAGGTTAATTTGTTTCTTAAGAGGAAAAACGGCATCTAGACCGACTCTAAGCCCAGCTTTGGAAAACAGATTACTCAAAATACAACCGTAAACAAGAGATGAACAGAGTTTTTTATTAGGAACAAGATTTACGGTTTCAACAATTTCAGCAAAAATAATCTGAGGTAGGTTGATTTTAATATTGTTTTCGAAACAATGTAACCACCAAAGATCTAAGGCTCTAAGAGTAGAATAACGACCTCCAGATGGTCGAAACCACCAAGAAATCATTAGATGAAGAAAACGTTCATGAAGGTCTAGGACACTTGCACTATCCCTTCTTTTATAACGAGATCCTAAAACCTGTTTTTCATTTGAAATCCCTTCATTATCTAATCCGAATGTATTGGCTATGTAAGTCGAGTCAATATATAAGAATTGTCCTAGAAGGTAGGAACGAATTCCTATGGTTTCGGTTTCAGTTTGGTCTTTAACACAAACGGCATTAGAATAGAAAATACGAACAAGTTGATGGTAAAACAATGGGTTCAAGGTCAAAGAGTTTATCAAATTCCACTCTTGTAAAAGAGGAAGATATTTAAAATTGATAGCTAACATAGCTTGACGAGAAGGAATACGTTCTTCCGGATTTTGTAAGAGTCGAAATATTGATAATACCAAAAACGATGATTTCTAGGACCAGGATGATTGAAAAACGAATTTTGGATAGTCAAATTAGGATCAATATGATTATGATTAGAAATTGGAATAGGTGGAGGATTTGGAGGTGGATTTGGTTGTCGGTGTGAACGACTAGATAAAGACCTAGCACGTTTAGGATTAGACATGGGGAAGGAAATCAGAATAGATTGGATAACCTGCAATTTTAAAAACAAATGTATGCAATTCAATTAATCCCAAAACTCAATTGAGTCCTCAATATTTCAAGGTTATCTAAATCAATCCTAATGGGCAAAGTTTTTGAAAAACTAATATGTATAGTTTTCATAACAACAACATAATTTAATCAAAACACAATGATTTGAAAAACAACAATTTTTTTTTTAATTTCGAAAATTTAAAAATTTTGGAAAATTCTTGTGTTTTTGATGAAATTAGTTGTAACATCTAGTTTCTAATCACTAAACAATCAATGCCCGATCACTATTTCAACCTAGAACTAATTAAAATTAATCCTATGTTCAAAAACAATGAAATAGAGAGTTTAGAAAAATTTACCTTGAAAGATGAAGATTGAGGGGATTTAGATGTTGTTTGCACGATTTTAATGATGATTGCAAGTTTAGGAGATGATATTTGAAGTGATTTCCGATTAAAATCAATGATTTGAGGCAAGAATGGAGATTTGAGTGTTTGAGGGAGAGAAATGGCAGAATAGGTTTTGGGGTTTTGGGTGTTCTTGCCCAATTTTAACAGAACCCCAGGGGGTATCGATTCCCCTGTGGGGGGAATCGGTTCCCCTTCAAAGGGGGAATCGGTTCCCTCATGGGGGGATCGATTCCCTCTGCACCAAAATGCTAAAATCCGACTTTTAAGCACATAAAATGCTAAATTAATCTTCTCTAGTGGTATAGGCAACTCATATATTGAAAAATAATTATGTTCAAACAATTAAATTAATCTTTAAACATTATTTGAACATAAAATAATTTTCACTAAGAATCATAAACTCCCCCTAACTAATAGCAAGAATGCAATCAAAAATTATTATTATAAGCATTTTTCAGTATTTATTAAAAGTGCTAAATTATTTTAAACACTAAGTGAAGATAGGTTAGTTAAACCTAATTCTCTTCTAAGTGTCCAAAACCTTTCCTTGTCTAAGGGTTTTGTAAAGATATCCGCTAATTGATGCAAAGTATCAACATATTCTAGAACTACATCTTCCTTAGTGACATGGTCTCTAATGAAGTGATGTCTTATTTCAATGTGCTTAGTTCTAGAGTGTTGGATGGGATTTTTAGTGAGACAAATAGCACTAGTATTGTCACACTTGATAGGAATGGTACCTACTTCAATTCCATAATCAAAAAGTTGTTGTTTCATCCATAAAACTTGTGCACAACAACTACCGGCTGAAATGTATTCCGCTTCAGTGGTAGATAATGCAACACAATTTTGTTTCTTTGAAAACCAAGAAATCATCATATTTCCAAGGAATTGGCAAGTACCGGAGGTGCTTTTCCTATCTAATTTGCATCCTCCATAATCCGTATCAGAAAAGGCATGCAAGCTAAAGCTAGAGTCTCTAGGATACCAAAGTCCTAAACTAGGAGTGTCCTTAAGGTATCTAAAGATTCTCTTAACAGCTAGTAAATGTGATTCTTTAGGACATGATTGAAACCTAGCACACAAGAAAACACTAAACATAATATTCGGTCTACTTGCAGTTAGATAAAGCAAAGAGCCAATCATTGACCTATATAATTTAACATCTACACATTTACCTCCTTCATCTAAGTCAAGCTTTGTTGAAGAGCTCATTGGAGTGTTATGAGGTTTCCCATTTTCCAGTCCAAACTTCTTGAGCATATCTTTGACGTACTTAGCTTGATTAATGAAGATGCCATCTTTTCTTTGCTTGATTTGGAGTCCCAAGAAAAATGAGAGCTCCCTCATCATGCTCATCTCAAACTCACTTTGCATTAGCTTAGAAAATTCTTGGCAAAGAACATCATTAGTAGAACCAAATATTATATCATCAACATAAATTTGAACTACTAATAAATCTTTACCTTTTCTCTTTAAAAACAATGTAGTGTCAACCTTTCCTTTTAAAAAACCTTTTTCAATTAAAAAATTTGACAATCTTTCATACCAAGCTCTAGGAGCTTGTTTTAAACCATAAAGAGCTTTTGTCAATTTTAAAACATGATCCGGAAAATTTGAATCTTCAAAACCTGGAGGTTGTTCCACGTACACTTCTTCTTTTATAAAACCATTTAAAAATGCACTTTTAACATCCATTGATATAATTTAAATTCATTGAAACATGCAAATGCTAATAACATTCTAATTGCTTCCATCCTAGCTACGGGAGCGTATATTTCATCATAGTCTATGCCCTCTTCTTGAGTATAGCCTTGAGCAACAAGTCTAGCCTTGTTCCTCACTATATTACCACTTTCATCAAGTTTATTTCTAAAAACCCATCTAGTACCTACAGTAGATTTATTACTAGGCCTTTTAACTAATGTCCATACTTTACTTCTCTCAAATTGATTTAATTCTTCTTGCATAGCCATAATCCAATGTTCATCTTTTAATGCTTCTTTGATGTTGTTAGGCTCTATGCATGAAATAAATGTAACATAATTACAGATATTTCTAAGAGAAGATCGAGTAGTTACCCCTTTTGATGGATCACCTATAATTTCACCATCCTTGACATAGTTGTACTCTCTTGGAAAAGATACTTCCCTTTCTTCACTGGTTGGATTCTCGAGGGGATCATGAGTTTCCTCATCTTTTGTTTCTTCCTTTAATGATGATTCTCCAACGTCATGTCTAACGTCATTTGCTTGTACAATACCTACATCATCATTAACAGAAGAATCCTTCCTCGGAAGGGGATTATCATCGAAAACAACATGTATAGACTCTTCTACAACTAAAGTTCTTTTATTAAATACACGATAAGCTTTAGAATTTAAGGAATAACCCAGAAAAATGCCTTCATCACTTTTAGCATCAAATTTGCCAAGGTTTTCTTTACCGTTGTTTAAAACAAAACATTTACATCCAAAAGGATAAAAATAGCTAATGTTAGGCTTTTATTTTTGAGAATTTCATATGGAGTTTTCTTTAAAATTGGCCTAATCATACTCGATTTACAACATAACAAGCGGTATTTGTGGCTTCCGCCCAAAAATATTTTGGCAAATATTTTCACAAAGCATGGTTATAGCCATTTCTTCTAAAGTTCGATTTTTCCTCTCAACAACTCCATTTTGTTGAGGGGTTCTAGGTGCTGAAAAATTATGGCTAATACCATTAGAATTACAAAACTCAATAAATCCAAGATTTTCAAATTCAGTTCCATGATCACTTCTAACACTAGTGATAGAGTAACCTTTTTCATTTTGGATTATTTTTGAAAATGTGATGAAATTTTCTAATGCTCCATCTTTAGTACTTAAGAATAGAACCCAAGTGTATCTAGAATAGTCATCTACCAAGACAAATGCATATTGTTTTCCTCCCAAGCTAGTAGTTCTAGTTGGCCCAAAAAGATCTAAATGGATCAATTGTAATACTCTACTAGTTGATACATCATTAATAGATTTAAAAGAAACTCGCTTTTGTTTTCCTTTAGCACATGCATCACAGATTTTATCATTATCAAATTTAAGCTTAGGCAACCCTCTTACTAAGTCTCCTTGAATTAACCGTTGCAAAACACTCATACTAGCATGACCTAGTCTCCTATGCCATAACCAACTATCATGCTCATCCTTAGCAACTAGGCATAAATTAGTCATATCAATAGAATCTAAATGCACCATGTAAATGTTTCCTATTCTATGACCAACAAGCATAATTCGATTAGATGCAATGTCAATGACTTTACAACCATTAATTTCAAATAAGACATTGAATCCTTTATCGCATAATTGACTAATACTCAATAGATTGTGCTTTAATCCATTCACATATAAAACATTCTTAATTTGTATGGAAAAGGTATTACCTATTGTACCAATACCTTCAATGTGACCTTTTGAATTGTCTCCAAAAGTCACTTCTCCTCCATTTTTGGAGTTAAGCTCAATGAACCGGCTTTTGTCTCCGGTCATATGTCTTGAGCATCCACTATCAAGGTACCATGAATTTGAATTTGTTTCCCGTGCCTTGTAGCAATGCTCCTTTCCCTACAAACATAGATTCATTTTTGATTTTTGGTACCCAAATTCTTTTGGGTCCATATTCATTAGTTTCCAAAATCCTAGTCCAGGTATCCATTTGTGTAGGATATTTTTATCTTTAGTAGTAATGAGTTCTTTAGGAACCCACATACTTCTAATGATTTTTCCATTAGAGGTTCTTTGGGGACCTCTATGATTGTAGTTTCTAAAACTTTTTCTAACAAAGTTGGATTTTGAATTTCTACCTTTTTCAAAATGTTTTGTTCCAACTTTATCAAAAGAAGTTTTAAGATCATCAATTTTCTTTTGATGATCATCATTGATCTTTGAAAGTAAATTTTGCAAATCTAAATTTTTCTTTTCAAACTCTTCTAGTTTGATTTGCAAATCTTTGATTTTACTTTCAAGATCGTTGTTGGTTTTGGATATGAGTTTGTTTTCATTTTTCAATTTTGAAACATCATTTTTATATTTTAAAAACAATTTCTCATAATCCAAAGCCAACCCATTGTACTCCTCAAATAACTCATCATAAGATAAATCATCAAAATCGGATGAGTTAGAGGTTACCTTAGAATCTTCCCCGAATGCCATCAAGCACAAGTTTGCTACTTCTTGTTCCTCTTCATCGGAACTTTCTTCATCGCTCTATGTAGCCACATGAGCCTTGTGCTTATTCTTTGATTGACCCTTTTTCTTCAATTGTGGGCAATCATATTTGACATGCCCCGGCTTTTTGCATTCATAGCAAATGATTGAGTCCTTCTCTTTTGGTTCATTTTTGAGGCCTTCGTTTCATTTGAATTTTCTTCCTTGGTAAGGTCTCATCATTTTTCTGAACCGTTTGGCAAACAATGCCATTTCCTCGTCATCATCATCATTATTAGAATCACTCTCATCTTTTGTGGATTTGAGAGCAACTCCGATATTTTTCTTCTTCTCCTTTTCCTTTGGTGTCTCTTCAACTTTATCAAGGTCCACCTCATCTTCAAGCATCATCTCATGAGTGAGGAGTGAACCGATAAGTTCTTCAAGAGTTAAGGACGATAGGTCCTTAGACTCGATGATTGCCGTCTTCTTTGATTGCCATGATTTTGGGAGGGAGTAGACTAACTTCCTCACAAGCTTTTCATTTGAGATGATCTCTCCATATGATTTGAGACCATTGACAATCTTTGAAAATCTATCCGTCATAGCTTTGATGTATTCATTTGGTTTCATCCTGAAATTTTCATAGCTATGCGTTAGAATACTAATTTTTGATTTCTTTACCTCATCTGTACCTTCATGTGTGACTTGAAGCTTGTCCCATATTTCTTTGGCGGTTGTACATGATGAAACTCTTTCGTATTCATCTGGTCCAAGAGCACAAAAAATAATATGGATGGCTTTGGAGTTGAGCTGGAACATTCTTGTCTCTCCTTCACTCCACAACCTTGGATGAGTGAGAGGTTTGATGTATCCTTCATCTACAGCATTCCATGCTCCCATGTCACTTGCTTGAATGAAGTACATCATTCTATTCTTCCAATAGGCATAATTAGCTCCATTGAAGAAATGAGGCTTGTTGACGGGCATCGAATCGAGACCGGAGTCGAAGTTTGAAGCGGAGGCCATTGATGACTTTAATAATCGATATAACTCTTCCCGAATCGACTCAAGAGGCGATTAAACCTTCAAATGAGTTAGGCTCTGATGCCAATTGTTGAGTTAATCGATCGACGGAATCGGCCAAGAGGGGGGTGAATTGGCAATTAAAAATTTCGTTGAAGCTTTTGCAGAAAAATTGAAAGTAATTGCACATCGATTTACAGTGGTTCAACTTTCTCAAACAAAGTCTACGTCCACTACCTTAGCTATCCACACTAAGGATTTTCCAACAAATTCACTAATTTGTTCTTTCTTTTGAGGCCAAAGAGATAACCTTACAAAATCCCCTCAAGAGTATACCCCAACTCTTGAGAACACTCTTTTTCCCAAAGAGAAGATTACAAATTTGCAAACTTACAAGAAAACCTCACAAGGTAAGATGTTTGCACAATTCTAGAACAAGAAAAGAATACTCAAAGATAATTACAAATGAGCACAAATGGTGTTCTTGAAAGCAAAATGAATATTGAAAGGAAAATTGGCTTGATTTGCACAAACTTGGTGTTTGATGCTTTCTCTCTTGTTTCTCTATGATTTCTTGTTGATCAAGGGCTTCAGAACTTATTTAAATACACCTTGAATCTCTTCTGAACGTTGGGGATGATTAGTGAAGATCATATAGCCGTTTTAGTGTGAAAACAATTAATAAAACAATTTGGAGCGTGGGGGAATCGGTACCCCCTATGGGGGAATCGGTTCCCTCCGAGCATTCTGGAAATATCTGAGCCAAACCATTCAGGGGGGGAATCGGTACCCCCCTTGGGGGGGAATCGGTTCCCTCTGAGCAATCTGGAATTTTTGGCTTTGAAATGGTTCGAAATACTTTGAAAGATTATTTTGAAATTGTTTTAAGATTAAAACTTAATTTTACACTTAAGTAAGGATTAAAAATGATTTTTGAAATATTTTGAGTAATGTATTGATATTCGAATAATTATATCGAATATACTTAGAAAATCATTTTGGAAAATCTTAAAATTCATTTAACTTAATTTGTTATATCGAAATGTCAAAATGTTTTCAACAATAGTCATAGGTGTTATATATGAACATGTGAATTATATGAAAAGTGATATGAATTATATGAAAAGAAGCTATATGTCTACATGTATATGTGAAAGAAGCTATGAGCTTATATGAACAGGTGATATGAAAATGTATATGTGAAATGATATAAGTGAAAATGCCCATGTTATGTATAAAGAGAGTTAGAGGTATAGTTGGCATACCAAGAGTCGAGGGTTCTACGTGGTCCTTCGGGACATATATGTATTCTTTGGACCATTTACAGGGTCTTGTGAGACACATATGTGATCCATTGAAATATGTATATGGTTCTTAAGGAGTGGTCTTTCGGGACAAATACAGTACATAGGTCATTCGGGACAAAATTCATAGCCCCTAGTGAGACCCCATACGAGCTGTGGTGACAGCATAGTGCACAACCTCAATAGACTCGCATATCTACAGTTCTCACAGATGTACATGGGCTAACAAAGAGATCACAATAAAAATATATTGCATGTGAAGTATATGCTTTTGTGATATGAATTGTATTATATGATTGATATGATGAATGATGTGTACATTTGATTAAATGAAATGATATATTATTTTATGTGATAGCATGACATGATATGATATAATATGTTCATGCATGATTAAGTATTTAGAATTATTTTAATGTGTTTAATGCCTCACTAAGTCATAGACTTAGCGTGTGATTATTTCACACGTAGGTTACCGAAGTGAGAAGAGTAAAGAGCAATGTGGAGCAAGACAGGTCAGTTCTCCTTACCAAAGGTCAGATCAGAAGAAAGGTGAATAATATGTATTTTAATATATAAAGTTCTGGTTGGCATGTATTCAAAATAATACATTGTATAAGCTCTGAATAGTTCGATAAAGGTTTTGAATAAGTTATATGTAATAATAAATTTTAAATTACTTACTATTTTATACAAGTAAAGGTTTTGAAAAGTCAATGTGATACTTCGGACTTGGATCCGGGTCGGATACGGGTTAGGGGTGTTACAATAGATATCGAGCACGAACAAGTCCCGGAACGATTATCCAGTTATGATTCGATCGCAAGAGAGGAAATTATAAAAATGGATTGGAACGTAGTGAGACCAAGGTGAGTGCATCTTATTTTATAGAATGATATGGAAATTAGACTTGTGATAAGTTTTTTTCCCGATAGTTAGAGTGCATGAAGTCTTGATTATGAGAAGGTGAATGACATGAAATATATGTATGTTTGATTATATGAGTGGATATGTTTTTGTATGTGCTATGTGAAAATATATGGTTATGAGATAAAATAGGTAATCATAGGAGAATATCATGAAAGTGAATACATGAGAAGACATAGCCATGTGACATGTGAATATACTTGAATAATATATGTTATGTGATATGAGATTATGTGACAATAAGTTGTATGATATGAATGTGATATACTTGATGTATGAGAATCATATGAGAATAAGATATGATAATGAGTTATATGTCATATGAACACAAGAGAAGTGTTATAAGCTAAGTGACATATGATTATGAAATCATATGAAAAGTGAAATGTACATGTGAATATGTAAAGTGATATGAATATAATGCCCATGTTATATGATACGAGAGCTATAGGTATAGTTGGCATACAAAGAGTCGAGGGTCTACGCGGTCCTACGGGACATACAGTGATCCTTCAAGATATTTCATAGTGGTCATTCGGGACAAAATTTCATAGCCCCTAGTGGGACCCCATATGAGCTGTGGTGACAACATAGTGCACAACCTCAATAGACTCACATATCTACAGTTCTCACATATATACATGGGCTAACAAAGATATAACAATAAATATATATATATATATATTACATGTAAAGAATATGCTTTTGTGATATGAATTGTATTATATGATATATGAGATGATGTGTATATTGCTTGATTAACTGAATCATATGTGGTTTAAAAGAATGAATATATGAGTATATGATTATGAGACATAAATGATAAGAATATGGATAATGGAATAATGTTAGTAATGGAAATAGAGTGAGATATGTATATGTGTATATTACATTTTATGAAATGTTAAATTGTTTTGACATGATATCATGAGATGATGTGTTCATGCATGTTTAAATAATTAGAGTTATTTTATAAATGTAATGCCTCACTAAGTCATAGACTTAGCGTGTGATTGTTTCACACATAGGTTACAGAAGCGAGAAGAGAAGCGAAGAAGAGCAAGACGGTCAACATCTCCCTTACAAAATTTCAGATCAGAAAATAGATGAATTAAACGTGTTTAGTTAAATTGAATATAGATGGCATGTACTAATTGATTGAGTTGAATATGTTCTGATTGATTTTGGTTATTTTGGTCAATTTATGTAAATAAACCGCTTTTATTTTAATGAAAGTTTTAAATTTTCTATAAACTTTGACAAGAGTCAAAGTTTGGAAAGTCAATGTGACATCTCAGACTCGTATTCAGGTCGGGTACAGGTTGGGGGTGCTATATTTAATGGTATTAGAGCTAAGTTTTAGCCGACTCTAGGCTTAAACCGAAGTTAAATGAGGTTTAAAAATGTGTACATGCCAACTAAGAGTAAAAATTTCTGATCTGATAGTGTAAGGAGTATATTGTCTTGCTAATAAAATAAGATTTATATGATATAGTAGGAATTGATTATAGAAATTGTCAAAGTAAAGTAAATCTATAGCTGACAAATCTGATGGTGATAGCAATTCACATGCCCTGGCCAGGCAGGATGAAGAGCGGAAACCTCAGAAAGTGTCTTATAAGACTAAATATTGATTTCAGAAAGTTGAAATCATATTAGAATATTGATAGAAGATCTTTATTATTTTGAATCGGAAAAGCTATATGGATTAGTTTTGTTAGTATGTGGATAAGATAGAATATGGTGAACAAGTGTCACCATAAGAGCGTTAAAAGATCAAATGATGTAGTGAGAATTGGTAGAAGAGCTCAAGAATAAGTGCATCAGTGACAAGAGTATAAGATATAGAAAGCCAGAGTTTATGAGTTAAAACAAAGAATAGTGTTGTACATAAGCAAAAGTGTGAATATGATAAGATATTGCATTTTAGAAGGAAAAAGCTAGCGTTGGCTAACAAGAATATGTGATGGAAATGTACTGGAAGTATAAGATTGTAAGATATTGTCAGGATATGATAACCAAATATGGAATGGATTTGGATATAGTTGTATATTTGAGTAAAGCTGAGGATTGATAAGAAGAGTTTGAGAATGTGTATATCGATAATTAGTTTATAAGACAAAGGAAGTCATAATGTTGAGTTGAACAACGGAAATTTCAGGATGTATGAGAATAGAGGTGAAATTGACAAGTTAAGTAAACGAATTTTGAGATAATTTCGATTGGAAATGATGTATATGATTGGTTGACTAGGGCTTGTGCCCTAGAATTGAACAGATGTTATTGACTAGACATCAGAGTAAAAGTGATAGAGTTATAAGATTGGAGGAAAAGATAAAGTTGAGCCAATCAATTATGATGTGAATCTGAATATAGTTATGTATTCTGATCAGATAGCTATGATGTAGAAATGGAGATAAGTATTTGCATGGAACCTTAAGGAAGGAAAATACAAGTATAAGAAATGATAAAGAATGAAGTTATGTATAAGAAATGGGTTATCAAAGTTATGAGGATGCAATGAAGATTGGTACATAGAGATGAGCATAGATGATAAGACAAGAGTATGTGAATATGAAAGGAAATATATGATTTGTGTATAAGGAATAATGGAATAAAGAAATGAAAATGATTGAGGTTAGGGGATTCGAGATGATAAAGGTTATATGGAAGTGTAGATGATAAGTTCGATATAGAAGTACGAACATTGTGCAAGGTGATGTGAAAAGATTCTTTAAAGTGTATGTTAAAGCATATTTAAAGAAGATTTAAAGTCGTGTTCTTGGTTAAATGATGATGGAAAAAGAGTTTGGTTATGGTTATAAGGTAATTAGAGATGGTTGTTACTGTCTACGTGATGAGTGACATTATATGAAATTTCAGAAATGGTCATAGAAAAAATAGAAGGAGAGAAAAGACAGAAATGTATTAAAGTTACTAGTTATTGTTTATATGATAAGTGACATTAGATGAATATATAAGGGAAAAAGGTAGTTTAAGAACTAAAGGAATGAAAGATTAAGTAAAGGAGGTAACATGAGAACATTAGAAAGTATGTTCTTATCGGTATGTGCAATTACATAAATCATTTAACTCATATACTTTTCATATAATCATTACATACATACACACATACATGTCATTATTTATGTTTTTATCATACTCCTATAGTATTATCCTTCATCTCTCTTATCTCTTGTTCATATGATCTCTTACATTCATACAATTTCTTATGTTAATACCACATGACTTATCTCCTATTCTCATGCTATCACATAAACATATAATCTTACAGTACATACAAAAACACATCAATACATATAGTCACGTAAATCACTTTTGCATAGCTTATATCAACTTTTCATGTCATTTCACACTTCTTGTTACATTGCTTTATATCTTACTCTTATGTCTTCTCATATACATATATTCACATATACATATAATTTCTTTATCCTTATTATTATTCTTATCATTACCATTAATCCCTTTTACTTACCTTATTAATATCAATAACACATATATTCATGCACACATATAAATCATAGCAAACACATACTTATATGAATTCATGCATTTTACTATTGGAAATAGACTTATCATAAGTCTTATTTTCCATTGAACATCATATACTAAATAATGTGCACTCACCTTAGCCTTGCTTGCTTTGATTCAATCCTAACTCTTCGATTGTTCTGTAACTCGTTTAGGCTTGATATCTACATAACATAAATTTCGAGACGATTTTCAGAAGCCTAAACCTTATAACTTGGTATTAATAACTTAGGCTAATTTAATAAACCAAAAATTCAATTTTCCTTTAGGAGTGTACCGATGCACTATAGGTGCATCGGTACCAAAATAGCTTCGAAATTCTCATACATCGATGCACCCCTTAATGCATCAATGCACCTTCAAAATTGTCTTAGTACGTCGGTACAAACTCATAGTGCATCGATGCACCTGCCCAGAATAAGCTATTTCATCCGAAAATCATCAACACTTCACCCAAATTTTCATGTATAAAATCCTTATTATGCTACTAAATTCATCTATAACAACTTTAACCAATTTTCTATCATTCCAACACCTTATAATCTTCCATATTTCATCCAAATTCTTAAGGCTAAGAATCATACCAAATTTTCTATGTTATCCAAACTTAATTCTAACACTTCTAACTTCTTATTATCCTAGATAACAAGTCAAATTCATCCTCCAAATTCATTTAAGCCTTCTTATTCAAAATTTCACTTAAAACCCCATTTTCTTTAATATGGCATAACTCCTTTATCTTTTGATTTTAAGATAACTTAAGCTTTTCTTAAGCTTGATTATCATCTAATGATCAAAACCCAACCTTTAATTCAACAAATAATCAACTAATTAAGAAACTCACCTTTGCTTGTATGCTCCACGGTGGAGAAGAGAAGAAGATGAAGAAGATGAGAGAATTGTGTGGAATTACAATGGATTCCACGTGGGTTTCCCTTATCTTATAAGGGAAATAAAATCTTTCATGTCAAATGACCATTATGCCTTTTAATTCTTTTAATAATTACTAACAACTTTCAGAAAATATCTCCATATAAATCATTGACCTATTCAACTATTCTACTTTTATCACCAAATTCTAAAATTTTATAATTTAGTCACTAACCCGATATTGAAGATGTTACAATAACTTAAACCAAAACTAATAATCAATCTAAAGCAAAACATTTAAAATCAAGTGAACAATTTTGATGAAATTATAATTGGTTCATTTGATTTGGTTTAGAAGGATATTTGGTGACACTTAGGTTTGGTATCGTAATAAAGCAGTTGTTAATTTTTTTCACCACTTGCGAGTGGTATATAAATATCATAAGATCCTTGCAATTGGTAAAAAAAATAAGTAGAAAAATGGGATGTTATTCTCTAAACATATATTATCTTGTAATTATTTTTAGATTATTTAAGGAAAATGGAAAAATAATAATTTATTGAATAATTTTAATAATAAATGAGAATATTATTCTTTTTAAAAGATTCAAATTGAAATTTGAGTTAATTGTATCACATGTCTCTAATCTATGATTCTCATTATAAATTTATCCCTAAACTTTTGAATATCATAATTTCATCCCAAATTATTACACTAATTTTAAATTAGTTCTTTAATTTTTGAACATTCCAATTTCATCCTCAAGCTACAACTTTCATTCTAAATTAGTCCCTGAACTTCTAAATCTTTCAATTTCATCCGTAAATTCATCCAAATATGTACTTAATTATCACCATATTTTAACCTAAAATTTAGTTTTTTAAAACATATAATAGTATAATTTGGCCTAATGATTTTATTAACATGGAATCTGATTAGTATATACATATAGTTTGGGATAAAATTAAAATGTTAAAAAAGTTGGGGACCAATTTAGAACAAATGATATAGTTGGGGATGAAAATAAAATGTTCAAAAGTTTGACGACTAATTTAGAATTATAGTCATAGTAAAATTATGAAATTGAAATAATTAAAAGTTTAAAGATAAATTTAAAAAGAGAATAATAGTTTGAGAACATATAATGAAATTAACACTTTAAATATTTATATTTATAAGATATGTGTAAGTTACAATATATTAAAAAGAAATTGAACATATACTATTTTAAAATATTCAAACTAAAATAAAATTGAACATTAGCCAAACTCAACATGTTAAAGTTTTTTTTCTAATAGTATGAAGTGATTACAATAAAGTAGTAGTTATTCATAATTTTTTAATTATTGATAGCATACACTCTACAAAGATATCTTCTTTAATCCGAAACTTTTAGAAAGAATAATACTCTCTTAGACCTCTAAAATTATTCGATGGATTCGTTAAATATTTTATTTTAAAACTAATTAAAATATTTAACGTGAAAGAGGAAGTTGTATAAATTTTAAGTTTATATTTTTTAAATAATAAAATTAATTTATTTTATTCAAACCAAAGCAACAAGACAAATAAAAAACAGAAGAAAAAACAGAGCAAAGCAATAAGACAATAAATAAATTGACAACCAATATTTAACATATTTATTAATATTTTTGGTTACATGGTAAAAGCAACAATTAAAATGAAGTTAATAATTAACATGCAAATCTCTTGTGGAAAGTGAGAACAGTAAGAGCTATCAACGCAGTAAAAGCCAAGGAAGCCAACAAAGAAAGAACAATGGAGACAGCGACTTGGTCACAGAATTTGTCGAACACATTACACACTTTGTTCCATCGGACGTGAGAGTTGCCCTTGTAGCCCATCAGACCGATAGCCAAGGCGGCGCCGTTGGCCGAAAACAGCATTCCGACCATTAATATGTCGAATACTGCGATGATTTGAGCCAACCATACTGTGGCCTTACCGTTTCTACTTCCCAACATCATCAGTGTTGTTGAGATTGCAGCATATGAGCTGCTATTATGTTTGACACCATCGAGTACCTAAAGCAACACAAATAACATATATTAGATTTACATTTAGAAATAATAAAAAAGTCAAATTATTGAGTGATATCATTGGTAAAAAATATTATACATTTTAGAGAATTTAAATTAGAACGGTTACATTTACTAAATATGTGTACATTATTTATAATTTGTAAAGAAAATATTATTTCTAGAGGATCTAAATTCGATCAATTATATCTATTGAATATATGTATAGTATCAACAATAAACATTCAAAACATATATTATATTTCAGGTTTTTCCTTTATGTTTCTTTTTCTAATAATTATGTTGTATGACAGAGAAACCTTAAGATAATTTAGAACGAATTTTAACCTAAAGTATTATCTTATCTAATCTAAAAAGTTAGACAATTGATAATACATTCGATTACCATAGTATATATTACATTATGATAGATTTTAATTTAAAATATTATCTTGTCTACACACTACTCTAAACAAGTAAATTGATAATAATTTCAATTGCTACTAAAAATATTATATATAAATATATTAGCGATAATTGTTTATGTTGCAATTAAAATAATTATGTCATTTATAAGATTTATTATTGAAAAATATAATATTTTCAATTTTAACTTAAATTATTATCAAATTTACTCTTAAAAGTTAGATATTTAATAAAAATTTCAATTATAATTTATTATATTCTTTTTCTTTTAACTTTTTCAGTTATAACTGATTTTTTTATTTTATATTAACCGGTTATATTTTAGACTCTTATTATTTTCTATTTTTGATTAGTTTATGATGAAGGGTTAATTGAGAGAAGAAGAATAAAATGCTTACACAAAGGCCGACAAATAATGCCACTTAGCTTGGGCAGCAACATTGATGGCAGGCAAAGTTGGAATAATCTGAATCGGAACGACCTTAGTCTGTTTATCAACACCGAGAACAATTGCCGACGCAACCGTCAGCAACAAAGCCACGGCCCTCAGTATCAAATCACAGTACTCAATGTCTGGGCATGCCACCACCTGTTTGTTATGTGTCCCTGTAGTTCCATCGAAGCCGTTGCCGACCTTGTTTTTGCTCTGGCTCTCCATCTTCACAAAGTGTTTGTGGTGCGGAGGAAAATGGGGGGCATTAAATAGAGAAAAGTGGGTGGGAAAACATAGTGGTAGAGTCCAAGAGGTGAAAGGAAGCTGTGCAGAATTATGGCATTTATTGCGAGCTGTTGGTCTGCTTTGATGGACAAGTGTGGAAGAAACTAGTTCTTCTCATTCCATTTTCACACCTTGTTTTTCACTATATTTACTCTCTTCAATTTGTTTTTAGGGTAAACTAATGAAATCATCACTTTTGTTTCCCAAGTGTTCATTTTTTTCTCATTGAATTTAAAAAAGTAACCTTTAGAACATTAAGATGTTAAATGTTGTTAGTGTGATGACTTTACTGTAAATTATTAATTTTTAATTTGTTATCTGAACTTTAGATTAATATTAATTTGATCCTTAAAACTGTAAATAAAATATCAATTTAACATATAATACGATCAAAGTCTTATGCCACCTGTCGTCGTCCACCACTCGTTGATAACTTTCAGCGCCATCAAATACGATCAATTTAATTTATAATTTTCAATTCATTCATTTGGCTCCTGAACGTGATTCCATTGTCCGTTCTATTAAAAAAATATCTTGAAGTCTAAAAACCTAAGATAAGATCCTTAACTTCTTTTAAAATTAAACTAGAATAATAAATTTAGTATTAAATTCTTTTTTTAAAAAATTAAAAGTCTAAATTTATATCATAATCAATTTCATAAAAATTAATGGTGTAATATATTTGTTTGACAAGAAGAAGTACCACGAAGATAATGATGAATGAAAAAAGAAAAATTGACAATTACATTTACGTAAACATCTAAGAAAGAAAATCTAATTATCTTTTTATATTTTTTGGACTGGGGTCCTATATTTGTACATACTTTTCACTAATAATATTGCTCTTATGAAAATTTTTTGAGTATATTTAATATGAGATCAAAAAGAAGTGAATTAAAAATTTTGGGGTCCAATGGTTGTTGGCAACGACGAACGGTGACGGTCAGCAATGACCAACAATGGCGAACGACTGGAGATATTGATCGAATTATGGGATTAAATTATATTTATATAAATTTCAAGGGTTAATCTAAAGTTTAAGAGTCAAATTAGTATTTTATGAAAAGTTCAATGGTCATATAAAAAATTAATCTATTTTACTAACATGTCACTTCATCAAACTAACAACATTTAAGGTCTTAGTGACCAAAATATTATAAATCAATAATGCAAGTAACTCAAAACGTTACTTTTCTTAAATTTGATGAGCAAAAGTAAATAGTTATAAAACAAAAGTGATCATTTCAGTAGTTTATCCTTTTATTTATATTAAATATGATTATTTTTCGAATTTTAATGATTTAGATATTGTTTATATTTTATGTTGTGAGATAAAAATGCCATGTAAAAAATGCCACGTAGAACAGTTTCGTGAAGTTTTTAATGGTGAGACATCAAAATGAAACTTAAATTAAATGTTAAGTAAGATTTTTTAAAAATTAAAGTTGAGTACTAAAACTGAATAAAAGTAATAGGTTACGTATTAAATGTGTGATTTACCCTAAAATATAACTTATTGTCTAATTACAATTTAAATAAATATCTAACAAATTTTCAAATTCTTTTCTTCGGCTTAATCGACAGTAAAATTAGTTTGTGATTATGAATTTTTTGCATAACTCATTCATTATTTTTGTTGAAAACACTAGTTACTCGTGTATGTAAAGTAATAAATTATTAATTAAATTCAACTAATAATTAAGAAATCTTATAAAACTATATTAATTTATTTTTGGGGTTGTATGTAAGGCTCAATTATTTCTCGCAAAGGTGGGAACGTGATATGAAATGCATTAAATAAGTTACAAGTAGGTCCAAAATCACAGCCAAATTTCGTCCACGTTTTTTGGGTCAAACTCAGTAAGATGTGAACCAGAGAGTTGCTTCAACATCTGCCACATCATGTAACATAATTTTCATCTACATATTTTATATATATATACATATATATATGTATATTATATTCGTAACGATTTTGAAAATACATATATAATATATAGTTTTTTTAAAGGCATTTTGAAAATGATAGTATATAGATTTTAAAACATTTTTGAAAACGGGTATATATAGTTTTAAAATATTTTTAGAAAAAATATATAATATATGGTTTTTAAAATCATTTTTGAAAACTATATAATATATAATTTTTAAAGCATTTTGAAAACTTATATATAATATATAATTTTTAAAACATTTTTGAAAATTATATAGTTTTTGAAAACATTTTTTGAAAATTATATAGTTTTTTTAAAAATTTGAAATTTATATAGTATATAGTTTATAAAAAGAAATAGTTTTAAAAAATGTATATTATATAGTTTTATTTATTTATTATTTATTATTATTATCATTATTTATTATTATTATTTTTATTACTTATTTTTTGTTTTTCCCGTTTCCAGGTCCAATAACAATCCAAGAGTTGAGCCTGAACCAGCCAAAAGTCCAACAGAACGGGCTTGAACCAGCCCAGCAAGGGATTAGGGTTTCTCGGTCTCAGTCAGCGCAGGGGAGGTTACACAGTCAAAGGGAGAACGGCCGACCGAGATCCCGGGACTTACCCATCCCGAGATGATCGGCCAACCACGAACAGAACGACGTGGGCCCGAAACATACGGGAACACCCCATATCATCGGAAACAGTCCCCATCGGGGCTGTATAAATAGACACGGGGAGAACAGAACATCACGGAAGCATAAACACAGAGAACCCACAAAGGATTCGAACACCAACCACCATCACAGTACCAACCACCACAAAAGAACCATCGCTCAACAGAGCAAACAAAAAGCAGTACCAAAGCATCATAACAAAATACACGAGACACCAAAAACCGAGCAAACCAAACCACAATAGCCGAATACCAAACATACATACACAAAAAACCACAAAAACAGTACGCATCAGAAGCACATCAAGAAAAATGAAAGGTCACCGGAAAAGGTGAGGGGTCGAAGGTTTGGTCTTAGATCTACGCTTACTGGGGTGTGTTTTGGGGATTTAGAGGTTGGTTTGGGTTTACGGTGCGGAGGAGAGCATTTGTGGGGTTTAGATATTTCGACCACCGTCGGTGGTGGCCAGCACGGCGGCCGACTGAGTGGCCGGTTTTACACAAGCGGGATCTCAAGAGAGAGGCAAGAGAGAAAGCCTAGAGAGAGGGGGAGATATCTGAGGAAATGGGGAAGAATGGAGTAAGTAAGGGGGTTTAACTTATTTATATACAAGGGACAACTCTGCAAATAGAAGATTATTAAATTCTTCCGCGGTCCCTCAGAGTTTGAATCGCATTTCAATTGTAATTTGACCTCAGAATTTTCAATCTAATCAATTTGATCCTGGTTCATATTTTTAATTTTGTGAATTGGCCTCACTTTGATTTTTTATTTTGCAGATCATTTTTCTAATGCCGATTTAACCCATTAATTCCCATTCGTTTCAATTTAATCCTCTAAGTTTATTTATCATTTGTTTTTTTAGTTTTTAAACTTTAACTTTTTTGATTCCTTTACTATTTCTTTAAATTATCGTTTTTATTCTTTTTTAAATTATTTTTTATTCAATTTTTTTATCATTTTTTTACTTGTTCCATTTATTTATTTTTTAAACTTATTTTTTATTAATTTCTCATTTTTTTGTTTTTTTGTCTTCATTTTGATTTCTTGTTATTTGTTTGTTATCATCATTTTTCCTCTAACATTTTTTATCTTTTTCAGAGGAATTCTAACGATCAAAGGTAAGTAACTCGAATCAAATATTTAAATTTTAATTTTAATTTTCTAATTTTCGCTAAAAAGACAACCGATAAATTAATTGGTATCGAAAGGGCGGTTCAAGGGTGCTAATCCTTCATTGACGTAAACCACTCTCGAACCCAACACGTTTCTGGTAAAACGCAGATCAGGTAAGATAGTGTCCGACACACCTAAATTCGTTTTAAAATGGTCGGTGGCGACTCCAATGCATTTAATCCAAGTCGAAGCCCAATTCCGGGGTCCAACGAAAGACGGTTCTGACAGCTTGACGACTCCACTAGGGACAGGTAAGTGAGTCAGGCCGAAATTAATTTTCGGGTTGTCTTTTTAGCGAAAGTTATAAATTTAAATTTAATTTATTATTCGATTCTAATTATTACCTTTGATTATTTTTCAAGTAAATAGTTGTATTGACGTTTTTTAATGATTTCAGATTTTTCAAAATTGTCATCTCTAGCTTATACCTGAGCTCTGAACCTTTTAAGTGGGGGTGAAAGCGACGCCTTCGTGTGAATTTATTCACCGTATGGGCCTAGCAAGTAACTTCGGGATTCATATACCTTATGCCTTCGTGTGAATTTATTCTCCGTATGGGCATAAGGGAATGTTTCCTCTCGAGTTTAACTTAGTCGCAAGCTTGCATCATGGGGCACCGACAAGGGAATTCGAGTATCTTTTTTTAGAACCTAAACCGGGAGAGTACAGAGAATTAGAGCCCACCCCAAAACCTCATTCCAAACCTAGGATGTTTGTTTCCTGCTTATTTTGTTCAAAGCATGCGAAATAGACAATATGCGGTTAGGATTTGTTTGAATTAGCATGCGGGATAGAAATCATGTCCGAGTAGGATATTAAACATGTTCAGGTAGGTATCATGTGGGGTATGACTTTTATTTTTCATGATTATTTTTATTATTTTTACCTCACTAACTCTTTTTTTTTCTTTCATTTTATTTCATCACTTGCATCATTTAAAGAGGTGTTGATCCACCAAAAGCATGTTTGCTAAACATGAATAATCTGCATTAATGGACAAAGGGGTGTAATATAAGAGATGAAAATGCATAGGACAGTCTACAAGGAGACTGTGTCACATTTAATCCAGAGGCGTGGTACCCGCAATTGAAGAGTATATCACTATATGCATTATAAAGGACTCAATGAACCAGGTTACATCAAGCACAATGAAGTTATCTTTGAAGAACTGACTGACAGAAGTTGCAGGGGCGAGATGAGACCACTGACCTTAGGAGTCACTTCAAATACGACAATGGCAAAATGATAATGAAATTGGAGACCATTGCTGCGAATTCAAGAAACAGACAAATGGATTCACATAGTTCCTATCAATTAAGGGCTCCAATGACGTATTCGTTGGGAACAAGCTCAACAAAAGAAAAATGTCGGAGGTGCAGTCCTTCGAGACTTTTTTTTTGGGGCAAACAACTCCATTGGCACGGTTCATCAGAGAAGCCAGAGCGGTTTGATAGGTTATTCAATCCGGTGACGGATGAAGGCAGAAGACTGTCAACATGTCGAAGCTGTCAGAAATTTTTGTCTCTTAAAAGATAAAACACTTGTCCCCAAAGGATATTTCATAA
>NW_024061930.1:0-107795 GCF_006381635.1 Hibiscus syriacus | reverse complement strand
TTCCGAGAATAAGATTACCGAATGTTACATTACTTTACACATTATTGAGAATGTTACATTATTGTGTTTGGTTTGTTTGACAATAATGTATGATTACAGTGTTTGGTTAAAGGAATAAAAAATTATTGGAATGCATATTTTACTAAATTGTCCTTATGATATTTTTTGACAAGTTGAATTCCAAATATTCAAATGAAAATCTTTATATAAAAATTCATATAAAATATTTATTGTATTATTTTCAATTTATATATTTTTATTAAATTTCAATTCATAAAATTTATATATTTTTTACAAAATTTAAAAGATAAATGGGTAGATTAAAAGAGTAAATATACCATATATTCTTTCAATCTTAATTAATATTTAAAAAGTTGTGATAATTTGTGAAAATAAAATTTTAAATAAATTTGTGAAAACAACATACTATAGCTTTTGAAATAAAAATAATGGTATTTTTGAAATAAATCTTTGTTTCAAAGGTATTTTAGTCTAAGTTGAAGGAAAACAAAAAATACATAAGCAAAGCATGTAATTAGCATTCCCGATAAAAGGAGTAAAAATTTAATTTGAGGAATTTTTATTATTCCCTATCGGAATCTTTCCCATCCAAACGTGGGTATTACAATCTGGAAAAAAAATTCCCACCAGGAATCCTCAATTCCATGATCTAAACACCCCTTAAAGTGAGAAAGGCGTAATTAATCTATAACTCCAAACCCAAAAGTAAAAAGAATTAAAATAGTAAATGTGTGTGAAGAATCGGTCTTGATTCATTTTATTCGGATTTATCTCACCTCAATATCTTCAATAACTCTTTCCCCTTTTAGTTATTAATAATTTAAGAAAATAACTTAATTTAATACTAAAAAAATATGAAAATAGATACAATCAAAAATGTAAGAAAAAACATAACAATTTGTATTAAGCACGACTGAAAATGTGACATTATTTATAATTTTTAATTTTGAACCATTATAAAGTAAAAAAATTTAATATAATCAAGAAAATCATAATATATAGTATCAATACTTAATTACAAGTATTGATATTTGTTGTGAAATAAGTATTGATACTTGTCTGTAAGTATTAATACTTGAACAACCCATGGTGGTATATATATGAATTTAAAATAATAACGAGTCAATTAGAAAAAAAATTGACAAAAAAGTCAATAAGGACAATTTAAGTAGGACGGAGGGAGTAATATTTAGATTATAACTAAGTATCGAACTCAGTTTCAAGTATTGATACATTTCGTAAAATAAGTATCAAACCACATTTAACATTTTAAGTTACAATCGAAAATATTACCAAATATAACATTTTAGATTAGACTGTATAATATTTTAGGTTGTAACTAAGTATCGATATTTAGTAACAAGTATTGATACTTGTCATGAAATAACTATTGAACTACATTTAACATTTACGTACAATCGAAAATGTACCTAAGATATAAAATTTTAAGTTGGAGTGGATAACACTTTAGGTTGTAACTAAGTATCAATACTTAGTTACAAGTATTGATACTTGTCATAAAATAAGTATTGAACCGCATTTAACATTTTAGGTTACAACATGTTGAAAACATTTTGATGTTTCGATATAACAAATTAAATTAAAAGAATTTTAATTTTGAAAATGATTTTTCTAAGCATATTCGATATATTAAATCAAATATCAAAATATTACTCGAAGTATTTCAAAGCTCATTTTAAATCCTTACTAAAGTGTAAAATTAAGTTTTAATCTTAAAATAATTTCAAAACAATTTTACAAAGTATTTCGAACCGTTTCAAAGCAAAAAATTACAGTTTGTCCAGAGGAAACCGATTCCCCCATGAATGGTTTTGCTCCGAGAAATTCCAGTATGCTCGGAGGGAACCGATTCCCCTCAGGGGTATCGATTCCCCCCACTGTTCAACGGTCGAATATTTGAATTTTACACTTAGGGAACCGATTCCCCCTACGTTCCAAGCAGAAATATTAATTGTTTTCACACTTAAACGACTCTAATAACTTCATTAATGATCCCCAATGTTCAGAAGTGATTCAAGGTGTATTTAAACAAGCTTAGAAGCCATTGATCAACAACAAGAAACATCAAGCAACTAGAATCAAGAGAGAATCAAAGAGAAAGCATCAAACCTCAAGTTTGAGCATTTCAAGCCTATTTTTCATTCAATATTCATTTTGCTTTCAAGAACACTTATTGTGCTCAATTATATTTATTATTGAGTGTTCTTTCTTTGTTCTAGAATTGTGCAAACATCTTACCTTGTGAGGTTTTCTTGTAAGTTTGCGAAATTTGTAATCTTCTTTTTGAGAAAGAGTGTTATCAAGAATTGGGGTATAATTCTTGAGGGAGTTGTAAGGTTATCTCTTTGGCCTCAAAAGAAAGAATAAATTAGTGAATTTGTTGGAAATACTAGTGTGAATAGCTAAGGTAGTGGATGTAGACTTTGTTGAGAAAATCGAACCACTGTAAATCGTTGTGCAATTACTTTCAATTTTCTGCAAAAGCTTCCACCAAAATTTTAATTGCCAATTCAACCCCTCTTGGCCGATTTCATCGATCGATTAACTCAACAATTGACATCAGAGCCTAACTCATTTTGAAGGTTTAATTGCCTCTTGAGTCGATTCGGAAGAGTTACATCGATAATCAAAGTCATCAATGGCCTCTACATCAAACTTCGACTCTGGTCTCGATTCGATGCCCGTCAACAAGCCTCCTTTCTTCAATGGGGCTAACTATGCCTATTGGAAAAATAGGATGATGTACTTCATTCAAGCAAGTGACATGGGAGCATGGAATGCCGTATAAGAAGGATACATCAAGCCTATCACTCATCCAAGATTGTGGAGTGAAGGAGAGACAAGAATGTTCCAGCTCAACTCCAAAGCCATCCATATCATATTTTGTGCTCTTGGACCAGATAAATACGGAAGAATTTCATCTTGTACAACCGCCAAAGAAATATGGGACAAACTTCAAGTCACTCATGAAGGTACAAATGAGGTAAAGAAATCTAAAATTAGTATTCTAACGCATAGCTATGAAAATTTCATGATGAAACCAAATAAAGATATCAAAGCTATGAAGGATAGATTTTCAACGATTGTCAATGGTCTCAAATCATATGGAGAGATCATTTCAAATGAAAAGCTTGTGAGGAAGTTAGTCTACTTCCTTTTAAAATCGTGGCAATCAAAGAAGACGGCAATCATCGAGTCTAAGGACCTAACGTCCTTAACTCTTGAAGAATTAATCGGTTCCCTTCTCACTCATGAAATGATGCTTGAAGATGAAGTGGACCTCGATAAGATTGACGAGACACCAAAGGAGAATGAGAAGAAGAAAAACATTGGAGTTACTCTCAAATCCACAAAAGATGAGAGTGAGAAAGTTGATGATGCCCAACCGAGGAAGAAAATTCAAACGTCATGAAGGCTTCAAAACTGAATCGAATGAGAAAGACCCGATCATTTGCTATGAATACAAAAAGCTGGGGCATGTCAAATATGATTGCCCACAATTGAAGAAAAAGGGTCAATCCAAAAAGAAGCACAAGGCTCATGTAGCTACATGGAGCGAAAGAAGGTTCTGATGAAGAGGAACAAGAAGTTGCAAACTTGTGCTTGATGGCTATCGGGGAAGATTATAAGGTAACCTCTAACTCATTCGATTTGGATGAATTATCTTATGATGAGTTATTAGAGGATTATAATGGGTTGGCTTCAGATTATAAGACTCTATTTTCAAAATACAAAAATGATATTTCAAAATTGAAAAACGAAAATAGTCTTATATCCAAGACCAACAATGAGCTTGAAAGTAAGATCAAAGAATTGCAAATCAAAATTAATGATTTTGAAAAGAAAAATACTGATTTGCATAACTTACTTTCAAAAGTTCATGATTATCATCAAAAGAAGATTGATGATCTTAAAACTTCTTTAATGAGGTTGGAATAAAAAGTTTTGAAAATGGTGAGAATTCAAAATCCAACTTTGTTAAGAAAAGTTTTAGAAGCTACAATCATAGAAGTCCTCAACGAACCTTGAATGGTAAAATTATTAGGAGTATATGGGTTCCTAAAGAATTCATTACTACTAAAGATAAGGATGTTCTTCATAAATGGATACCAAATGGGACAAGGATTTTAGAAACTAATGAATATGGACCCAAAAGAATTTGGGTACCAAAAATTAGAAATTAATCTATGTTTGTAGGAAAAGGAGCATTGCTACAAGGCATGGGAAACAAATCCAAATTCATGGTACCTTGATAGTGGATGCTCGAGACACATGACCGGAGACAAAAGCCGGTTCATAAAGCTTAACGCCAAAAATGGAGGAGAATTGACTTTTGGTGATAATTCAAATGTCACATTGAAGGTATTGGTACTATAGGTAATACCTCTTCCATACAAATTAAAATGTGTTATATGTGAATGGATTAAAGCATAATCTATTGAGTATTAGTCAATTATACGATAAGGGATTCAATGTCATGTTTGAAATTAATGGTTGTAAAGTCATTGACATTGCATCTAATCGGGTTATGCTTGTTGGTCATAGAATAGGAAACATATACATGGTGCATTTAGATTCTATTAATATGACTAATTTGTGCATAGTTGCTAAGGATGAGCATGATAGTTGGTTATGGCATAGAAGACTAGGACATGCTAGCATGAGTGTTTTGCAACGGTTAGTTCAAGGAGAATTGGTTCGAGGGCTGCCTAAACTAAAATTTGATAATGATAAAATCTGTGATGCTTGTGCTAAAGGAAAACAAAAGAGAGTTTCTTTTAAATCTATTAATGATGTGTCAACTAGTAGAGTATTACAATTGATCCTATAGTTCTTTTTGGGCCAACTAGGACTACTAGCTTGGTTGGAAAACAATATGCATTTGTCTTGGTAGATGACTATTCTATATACTTGGTTCTATTCTTAAGTACTAAAGATGAAGCATTAGAAAATTTCATCACATTTTCAAAAGTAATCCAAAACGAAAAAGGTTACTCTATCACTAGTGTTAGAAGTGATCATGGCACTAAATTTGAAAATCTTGGATTTAATGAGTTTTGTAATTTTAATGTATTAGCCATAATTTTTCAGCACCTAGAACCCCTCAATAAAATGGAGTTGTTGAGAGGAAAAATCAAACTTTAGAAGAAATGGCTAGAACCATGCTTTGTGAAATAATTTGCCAAATATTTTTGGGCGGAAGCCACAAATACCGCTTTTTATATTGTAAATCAAGTAATGATTAGGCCAATTTTAAAGAAACTCCATATGAAAATTTCAAAAATAAAAAGCCTAACATTAGTTATTTTCATCCTTTTGGATGTAAATGGTTTGTTTTAAACAATGGTAAAGAAAACATTGGCAAATTTGATGCTAAATGTGATGAAGGAATTTTTCTTGGTTATTCCTTAAATTCTAAAGCTTATTGAGTATTTAATAAAAGAACTTTAGTTGTATAAAAGTCTATACATGTTATTTTCGATGATAATCTCCTTCCGAGGAAGAATTCTTGTGTTAATGATGATGTAGGTATTATAAATACAAATGACGTTAGACAAGACGTTGGAGAATCATCATCAAATGAAGAAACGAAAGATGAGAAAACTCATGATCCTCTCGAGAATCCAACCATTGAAGAAAGGGAAGTATCTTATCCAAGAGAGTACAATTATGTCAAGGATTGTGAGATTATAGGTGATCCATCCAAAGGGGTAACAACTCGATCTTCTCTTAGAAATATTTGTAATTATGTTGCATTTATTTCATGCATAGAGCCTAAGAATATTAAAGAAGCATTAAATGATGAACATTGGATTATGGCTATGCAAGAAGAGTTAAATCAATTTGAGAGAAGTAAAGTATGAACATTAGTTGAAAGGCCTAGTAATATATCTACTGTAGGTACTAGATGGGTATTTAGGAATAAGCTTGATGAGAGTGGTAATATAGTGAGAACAATGCTAGACTTGTTGCTCAAGGGTATACTCAAGAAGAGGGCATAGACTATGATGAAACATACGCTCCCGTAGCTAGGATGGAAGCAATTAGAATGTTATTAGCATTTGCATGTTTTCACGAATTTAAATTATATCAAATGGATGTTAAAAGTGCATTTTAAATGGTTTTATAAAAAAATAAGTGTATGTGGAACAACCTCCAAGTTTTGAAGATTCAAAATTCCCGGATCATGTTCTTAAATTGACAAAAGCACTTTATGGTTTAAAACAAGCTCCTAGAGCTTGGTATGAAAGATTGTTAAATTTTTAATTGAAAAAGGTTTTTCAAAAGGGAAGGTTGACACTACATTGTTTTTAAAGCATAAAGGTAAAGATTTATTAGTAGTTCAAATTTATGTTGATGATATAATATTTGCTTCTACTAATGATGTTCTTTGCCAAGAATTTTCTAAGCTAATGCAAAGTGAATTCGAAATGAGCATGATGGGGAACTCTTATTTTTCTTGGGACTCCAAATCAAGCAAAGAAAAGATGGCATCTTCATCAATCAAGCTAAGTACGTCAAAGATATGCTCAAGAAATTTGGACTGGAAAATGGCAAGCCTCATGACACTCCAATGAGCTCTTCAACAAAGCTTGACTTAGATGAAGGAGGTAAATGTGTAGATGTTAAATTATATAGGTCAATGATTGGATCTTTACTTTATCTAACTGCAAGTAGACCATACATTATGTTTAGTGTTTGCTTATGTGCTAGATTTCAATCATGCCCTAAGGAATCACATTTACTAGCTGTTAAGAGAATCTTTAGATACCTTAAGGACACTCATAGTTTAGGACTTTGGTATCCTAGAGACTCTAGCTTTAGCTTGCATGCCTTTTCTGATGCGGATTATGGAGAATGCAAATTAGATAGAAAAAGCACCTCCGGTACTTGCCAATTCCTTGGAAATATGTTGATTTCTTGGTTTTCAAAGAAACAAAATTGTGTTGCATTATCTACCACTGAAGCGGAATACATTTCAGCCGGTAGTTGTTGTGCACAAGTTTTATGGATGAAACAATAACTTTTTGATTATGGAATTGAAGTAGGTACTACTCCTATTAAGTGTGACAATACTAGTTCTATTTGTCTCACTAAAAATCCCATCCAATACTCTAGAACTAAGCACATTGAAATAAGAAATCACTTCATTAGAGACCATGTCACTAAGGAAGATGTAGTTCTAGAATTTGTTGATACTTTGCATCAATTAGCGGATATCTTTACAAAGCCTTTAGACAAGGAAAGATTTTGGACACTTAGGAGAGAATTAGGTTTGAACAACCTATCTTCACTTAGTGTTTAAAATAATTTTAGCACTTTTAAGACTAAATGAAAAATGCTTATAATAGTAATTTTTGATTGCATTCATTGCTATTAGTTAGGGGGAGTTTATGATTCTTGATGAAAATTAACTTTATGTTCAAATATAGTTTAAAGATTAATTTGATTGTTTTAACATGATTAATTTTCAATATATGAGTTGCCAATACCACTAGAGAAAATTAATTTAGCATTTTGTGTGTTTAAAATCGGATTTTAGCATTTTTGGTGCAGAGGGAATCGATACCCCCCTTGAAGGGGAATCGATTCCCCCTAGGGGAATTGATACCCCATGAGGGTTCTGGTTTTATCGGGCAGAACCCTTATATTTTGCTCAAACTCTATATTTTTCTTCCTTTGCCGCCTATCACTCTCTTCATCTCTCAAATCTCCACTTTGCCTCAAAACAAGATTTTTAATCGGAATTCTCTTCAAATATCATCTCCTAAACCTGCTAGCATCATTAAAATCGTGCAAACAACATCAAAATCCACTCAATCTCATCTTTCAAGGTAAATTTTTCTAAACTCTCAATTTTATTGATTTTGAATATAAGACTAGTTTCAATTAGTTCTAGATAGAAATAATGATCGGGCATTGATTATTAGTGTTTAGAAACTAAAATTTTACAACTAATTTCATCAAAATCTCACAAATTTTCTATTAATTTTTGAATTTTCGAAATAAAAAAACGAAAATCATTAATTAATTTTAAAATTTATGCTTTTTTATGTAGTTATGTTATTTACATGTAAACTATACATACTATGGTTTATCAAACATTATTTTCAATAGTTTTTCAAAACTTTGCCCATTAGGATTTTATTTTAACCTTGAAATATTGAGAACTCAATTGAGTTTTGGGATTGATTGAATTGCATACATGTGTTTTCTAAATTGCGGTTATCCATTCTATTCCGATTTCCTAAACCATGTCCAATCCTAAACATGCTAGGTTATCATCTAGTTGCTCAAACCGTCAATCCAACCCACCTTCAAATCCTCCACCTATCTCTCCAATTCTTAATCCTAATCCCATTGATCCAAAATTGACTATCCAAAACTCGTGCTTCAATCATCCTGGTCTTAGAAATCATCGTTTTTGGTATTATCAATATTTTGACTCTTACAAAATTAGGGAAGAACGTATCCCATCTCTTCAGGCTATGATTGATATCAATTTTAGATATCTCCCTCTCCTGCGAGAGTGGAAATTTGATAAACTTTGTAACCTTGAACCTCAAGTCTTTCATCAACTTGTTCGTATCTTTTATTCTAATGCTGTTTGTATTAAAAATCAAGCTGAAACCAAAACAATAGCAGCTCGTTCTTATCTTCTTCTAGGACATACTTTCATCTTGATTCAGCTTACATTGCTAATGCATTAGGATTAGATAATGATGGTTTATCTAATGAAAAACAAATTTTAGGTTCTCGTTATAAAAGAAGGGATAATGCGAGTGTCTTAGATCTTCATGACCGTTTTCTTCATCTAATGATCACTTGGTGGTTTCGACCATCCGGAGGTCGTTACTCTACTCTTCGTGCTTTAGATCTTTGGTGGTTACATTGTTTCCAAAACAATATTAAAATAAATCTTCCTGAGATTATTTTTGCTGAAATTGTTGAAACCGTAAACCAAGTTCCAAATAAGAAACTTTGTTCTTCTCTAGTTTACGGTTGCATTCTGAGTAATCTATTTTCTAAAGTCGGGCTTAGAGTTGGTCTAGATGCCTCTTTTCCCCTAAAGAAACAAATCAATATCCTTTCCTTAACGAGATCGGGATGGATTAAGGATAAGCAAACTGGTGAATGGGTTCGAAGCACTGAGCATACTCCGGAAGCTAGTTCTTCACAAGCTCCACCGGCAGCTGACGACGATCCTGATCTTGAACAATTAATGCGAGATATCGATGAAGCCGAAGATGAGCCTGAGCAGCCCGAGGAGCAAGCATAACAAACGGATCCAATGCCTCCATATTTTCAATCTTTTATGGAGACGTTCGATTTCTGATATGCTACCATAGATTCGCGCTTTACTTCTATAGAGTCTCATTTATCCACAATGGGAGCTCAACAATTGGAAATTCTCCAAAAGATGCGTGCAAACAATGAAGCAACCAACGCTCGTATTAATACACTCACTCATGAAATGACAGCTATGCGAGCTCATTTCCCTCATCCCGATCCTCCTACGGATGCTTGAACTTTGATATTTGCTTTGCTTGTTTGGATTGAACTTGGATATTTGCATTATTCTTAAAACATTTTGAATGCTTTTGGATTGTTTATTTTTGGTTGTTCGAACTTATGTTTAATACATTTGATTTAGATTTCGTGTTTATTTTGCATCTTTAGACATATATGGCCAATTATCTATTACATGTTTATGAATATTGATTATGAAACTAATGGCTAACCTCTCTTTTGATTGTGATCTTAGCAGCTTAAGCTTTATATTAATAAATCAATTGGCTTACGTTTTTCAAAATTCTTGTTTAAAATGTTTTTATAGGGTCTTTTTTATTTAACAAAAAGGGGGAGAAAGTGTTAAAGTAAGGGGAGTAATATTTTTCAAAATCAAAATTCATTTTGAAATTAGAAAATCTTAAAATGTTTTGTTATATCAAAAAGGGGGATATTGTTGAAAACATTT
Source organism: Hibiscus syriacus (assembly GCF_006381635.1). Lineage (NCBI taxonomy): Eukaryota > Viridiplantae > Streptophyta > Magnoliopsida > Malvales > Malvaceae > Hibiscus > Hibiscus syriacus. Next base: position 97,774 of record NW_024061930.1, on the reverse strand, counting down.
TGATGTTTCGATATAACAAATTAAATTAAAAGAATTTTAATTTTGAAAATGATTTTTCTAAGCATATTCGATATATTAAATCGAATATCAAAATATTTCTCAAAGTATTTCAAAGTTTATTTTAAATCCTTACTAAAGTGTAAAATTAAGTTTTAATCTTAAAATAATTTCAAAACAATTTTACAAAGTATTTCGAACCGTTTCAAAGCCAAAAATTACAGTTTGTCCAGAGGGAACCGATTCCCCCCCAAGGGGTACCGATTCCTCCTGAATGGTTTTGCTCTGAGAAATTCCAGTATGCTCGGAGGGAACCGATTCGCCTCAGGGGGTATCGATTCCCCCACTGTTCAACGGTCGAATATTTGAATTTTACACTTAGGGAACCGATTCCCCAGGAGGGGGTACCGATTCCCCCCACGCTCCAAGCAGAAATATTAATTGTTTTCACACTTAAACGGCGCCAATAACTTCATTAATGATCCCCAACGTTCAGAAGTGATTCAAGGTGTATTTAAACAAGCTTAGAAGCCATTGATCAACAACAAGAAACATCAAGCAACTAGAATCAAGAGAGAATCAAAGAGAAATCATCAAACCTCAAGTTTGAGCATTTCAAGCCTATTTTTCATTCAATATTCATTTTGCTTTTAAGAACACTTATTGTGCTCAATTATATTTATTCTTGAGTGTTCTTTCTTTGTTCTAGAATTGTGCAAACATCTTACATTGTGAGGTTTTCTTGTAAGTTTGCGAAATTTGTAATATTCTCTTTGAGAAAGAGTGTTCTCAAGAATTGGGGTATAATTCTTGAGGGAGTTGTAAGGTTATCTCTTTGGCCTCAAAAGAAAGAACAAATTAGTGAATTTGTTGGAAAATCCTTAGTGTGGATAGCTAAGGTATTGGATGTAGACTTTGTTGAGAAAGTTGAACCACTATAAATCGCTATGCAATTACTTTCAATTTTCTGCAAAAGCTTCCACCAAAATTTTAATTGCCAATTCACCCCCCTCTTGGCCAATTCCATCGATCGATTAACTCAACAAACCTCATAAATATAATTGTGAAATTCTAGTCGATCTAGAATACTTAAACACAAAAATCTCATAATTTTCTTACTTAATCTCCCAAAACCGGATTTTCACCTATGAGCTTATTTTGTTATCGTCCTATTATTTTCCTAAATCAATTTGATAAACTTTGGTTACATTATGAGTCGAAAGCGAATTTGTTACAAAAATTTATAACAAATCTAATCTCAACCTAGTTTCTTATTGACTGCTAACATTCATGGGCGCAATCGAATTTCTTACTACGATTAACAATATATTCAGCTTTTAGCTTATTTTGTTACCATCCTTATTTTGATGAACTCATTGCTAAACTCTAGTAACATTTTTGGTAGAAACAAAATTTGTTAAAGCAACTTATAACAAGCCCAATCTCAACTTACTTTTTTTTATTGAACACTAACAATCATGGGCTCAACCATATTTCTTATCACGATTGATAATATTTCCAGTTTCCAACTTATTTTATTATCGTCTTTATTTTGATAAACCCATTTATTAAACATTGATAACATTTTGGTCGAATCCAGATTTATTAAAGCAACTTATAATAAACCCGATCTCAACTTACTTTCTTATCGAACGCTAACAATTATAGGCGTAACCAAATTTCTTACCACGATTGATAACATTTTCAACTTTCAACTTATTTTTGTTATCGTCCTTATTACTTTGAATCATATATCATCTGGATTCCATGTAAATTTTCCAGATATCGAAGTAAGAATCATTTTGCATATGATGTAACAAACTTTATTATTATTTTGTTATATTAAGTTTATGTTTGTTTGATTTGCTCCAAGTTTACTTTCATTTCTGATATGGAGACCTTTTTACACAGGTTAGACAATTAGTTGCAACTGCCATCGTTTTGAAAGGACTTGGTGCTATTTTATTTGTACTTGGTCATGGATTGGGAGCATTGTTCCTGGTTAGAATTTCATCTCTTTTCAGTTTTTATTTTGATTACATTCAAAGTTAAGAAGGATTTCGAAACTTCACTTTGCAGTTTCTTCTGATTCTGTTTTCATGTCTCCTTTAATGGTCATATCTTTTTCCATAGTTTGTCTACTTGCTGGTTAGCACTCCGCTTCTCTATGACTTCTTCAATTATAGTCCAGACGAGCCCCAATACAATGTTCTGCTCGGAGATTTCTTGCAGGTATTTACAAATGCATACCTAAAGTTGTGTACCTAGGCATTATGATGCGAGTACTTCACTGATCTTTCTCTTTTAATCAATCACAGGGTGTTGCACAATGCGGTGCATTAATTTTCTTTATGGGGATGAAGAACTCACTGCCAAAGAGGCTTTGATTTGTGGTTCTCAGAGTCTTTTGGTTGGGTATTTAACCTTTTTCCATGAATGATCCTTATATGAACTAAAGTGTCTAGTTTCAATATTATAGGAAAATATCCAAATTATGTATTCAGTTCACGATGATAGTTGTAAACTCTTATTGTAATTTTGAACATTTTTACTTTTTTTAATAATACTAGCAGTTTTTATTTAAAAAAATATTTATAAAATACTTTTAGGATTAATTATCAATTAATAATAATATTATATGTAATTTAAACTTATACAATTGTGTATTTATAATTTATATAACCAAACAGGACAATAATATGAATTAGGATATAATTGCATTAGAATTTTCAAATATGTATACGTAATTAGAATTTCTAATAATTACATGAGATTATAAATAATAAGATGGTGATTTTATTAATTTTTATACAATGACAATGTAATATTCAAACACACTCTTAATATACAACTTAAACTAAAAAATTAAATTGTATGTACGTATATATATTAAAGTTTAATTTGATTCGGTATTCAAATATCATGGTTAGGATTGGTAGAATATGCAACCAGTACGGACAGTTTACAGTGCTCTTTTTTTTTTATCGGAAATAAGATTTTATTAAAGATTAAAATATATAATCCTAAACCTAGGTTATAAGTTTCATTAAAAAAAATTAAACCTAATGAAGAAAACGAGTATTCTCCAAATATGGCATCCGCCGATCCCGGTGTTTGATGGACTGGTCCCATCCCGGTGGCAAATGGCATCCGCCGATCAGTCTTTACTTGGCATGAGAAATGGAGATGGTGAAAGTTACCCATACTACAGCCCAGAGTATCCGAATATGGCATGTGGCATCAATGACCACCGTATTCCGACCTTCGAATGGGCACTGAAAATAGGTAAACAGTGGAGTTTGTCTACAATTTTGAATGTTGCTTCTCTGATATAATAATTGATTCGAGGAAAATTGGATGGGGTCTAAGATTTGGAGTGAGTTTGTATTTTTCCCCCCCAAAGGAAAACATTTTGTAAAGGGTGTTCTTACGGCTGCCTTCTTTTTCTAGTTTTTATTAATCTTATTTTATATTTCTTTTAAGTAGTTCTTTGTTCCTGTTTAACGTATTTCTTTCCTTGAATGTTTTAAACAAGTGATTTCATCAGATAATATCATATTAGGTGTAATAGTATGGTACATAGGTTTATAGTGTTTTTTATTATTATGGGATGATCAGAATATATTATTTAATTAAGATATTTTTTAATCATAAACAATGCATATATTCTACAAATGTAGTTCCTTAAACATAAAATCTCAAGGAATGACAATATTCCTTTAAATCAGGTCACTCAATGGGTTTTAAATTTATAGGTTCAAAACTAGTCAATGAAATATTTAGACTTTTTTTTTATCTAATTGTACAGATGTGACATGATAATATTTTTTTATATTTTTCAGTAATTTTATTAATTTTATTTATCTAATAAAAGGGTAACATGTGTCAACATAACTTGCAAAGTCTAGGACTAGTACTCACGTCTACCGGTTTGAACAGGACGAAGCTTAACCATTGGGTCAAATGAGGTTTTTGATACATTCGAGTCTTTCTAAACGAATTTTGATAGGCACCAGTAATCTTGTTTTTTTCTTGGATGATGTCCTGAATGCCATTTCTCCTTGGTCTTTGTCCAATTCTGGAAGCATATTATAAAATTTTGTGACATGATTGGTGATGACAAATAATAAAATTAGAAACCTTATTGCGCACTTACAAAATCCTCGCGAAACTCTCCAAGGAAAATTAAAGAAGTCACTCTACTCGTGCTTAGCACACACGAATTTCACTTTCACCCCCTTCTAATCTCTCAATTCTCTTTATCTTTTACCGCTCGATTCTCTTGTCCAAGTCTTTGAATAGAACTCACTCAAAACTTGTCAAACTTGTCTTTGTCGGCTGTAAACTCGAGGTTAAGATAGGGTACAATATAGCTGATATGGTATGCTTAGAAGAAATAGATGAATAGAAAAGGGGTTAACTTGCACGAAACAACTCACACTTGTTCGAGCCAATCAAACCTGATTTCTTCTTTAAGCCTGGTTGTTTGCTTTGCCCTTCATTAAACCCTTCTTGTATTCTTTTCTTTTCTAAAATATTTTTTTCTGTATTGAATCCTCTCTTTAGATGTTGAGGAATTATTTTCTCTTTCTTTTTCGTTTTGCACAAAAAACTTAAATTCACAAAGGATAGACACTTGATTCAACCAAAAACCTCTTATTACAATATAATAGAAGGAACTCTTGGAAGAATGTTGTCCAAGGTGTTTCTAATTGTTGTCCCGATCTTGAATGCAAGTAAGTCGAAGCCTCGTAACACTTGTTTTGATATGAAATGAAAAAATAGGCTAGGTTTTAAGTAAGGTAGGCGTGTAGGGTGATAAGGATTATATGAAAGAAAGAAGTAAAGGATAGTATGCTTTGGATATATGTTTGGGCCATATAGGACTTGTTTAGGAAGATTGTGAAGGAATGATGATTAAAAGGATGATTAAGATGGGTATAGATGATGGTGATGTTAAGGAAGATTTAAGATCAAAGTAGAACCAATACTATAAAAGAGTATTAATTCAAACCTTATAAGATCTTTAATCTAAGGACTATGACACTCTAATTAGAAAATCAGTAATCAATAATATCGAGAAATAGGGGTTGACCACAAGCAATGCTTGATAAGTCAAGAAGTTCAAACAAGAATGTTGAAAAGGCACCCTTAAAGGGTGAATAAATGGTCGACCATAGGTGAAAAGAAAGGAGCATCTTTGAACCAACATGGTGCTAAGTGATGAATCATCTTCCTTCATTGTGTTTAGTGATGAATCATCTTCCTTCATGTTTTGTTGCTCATTTCTCTTGTTGAAAAGGGTCTTGTTTTGCTTGTACCTTTCATGAAATACCATCTTTATGAAGGGACATATATGGAGAATCATGTCCCTTGAATTGGTTTCTTTTCATGAAAAGGTGTGATTAAACATCGTGACCTTTAGAAACACCTTTGAGATGAAAATGTGTCTCTTTTACCTGCACCTTTTTGGAGTGAAAAAGCATAACTTCTGGAAACACTTTTTGGTGAAAAGACGTGACTTTTGAAGGCATCTTTTTGGAATAAAGAGGCATGACCTTTAGAGGGCCTTTTGGAGTGAGGAGACATGACTTTTGAGGGCACCGTTTTGTGAAAAGACATGACTCTTGAAGGCATCCTTTGCTGAAGCATCATGACTCTCGGAAAGACATCATTTGGTGAAGCAAAATGACTCTTAGAAAGGTATCATTTGGTGAAGCAACATAACTCTTCTCATTAAAGTGCACAATCCTTCGTTACATCATGTAATCGTTGGAGTGAAGAGATGTATCATTTCCCTTGCTAGCCGTTGGAATGAAGAGATGACTCTTCTCCCTTATAGCCGTTGGTAGCATAAAGAAGCATGACCTTTGGTTTGAAATTTGCACCTTTTATTTATCTTCTAGCAGTTGGAATGGTAAGGCACCTTTTAATCAACATAAACAACTATATAATATAAAGTAAGGGTAAATTACTAATTTAGTAATTGAACTTTATTTTCTCTCATATTTCATTCATTGTATTTTAGATCTTTTCAATTTTATCATTGAACTTAATATATTGGGTTTTTTGTCACTCAGATGTTTTTCTCATGAATGGCTTTATAAATGAGTTGTTATATAAATGCAAAATGATGTTGTTTTGGTGATTTTTTTTAAAACGACGTTGTTTTAACGTCATTAACTATTTAACGGTGCAGTGACAAAAAATTTTAATGTATTAAGTTCAGTGAAATAGAAAACTTTTAAGTTCAGTGAGAAAAATAGGGGAGAGAGTAAAATTTAATGATGAAATTTGTAATTTACCCATAAAGTAAAGAACATATATATATATATATATATATATATATATAGGAATGCACACCTAACCTAAGCAACATGCATCATATATATATATATATGAAATGTATAACATAAGAAAGAATATTCAACCTAATATGCAACATATAATATAAGCAATAAATAAAGATGTGAAACTATATGTTATGTTATATATATATATATATATAATATGCAATTCATAGCATATAATAAATGTAAATACATCATGATAGATTAATATGTAATATGCTATGACATGTATATTTGAACTTATACTAAGATGCTTATGTGTGCTCATAAATGAATATAATGCATATATGATATAATATAAGATAGAATTAAGAAGAATTCACTCTACTTTTACCCTTAACATCTTAAAAGGTGAAAGCAAAAATTTGATAAGTTATTTGCTAGACTGGATCACATCACGTCTCTTATGAAATTAGCTTTTTGACTAATATTGAATCGAGACCACTGGGACACAGTGGTGCGTGCTAAGTATGGAATAATTGATCCTACCCCGGCTAATATATCAAGGAGGGGAATGCTATAGGCTTTGGAAGGGTTTCACGTTGATTTGGGAGGAGGTTCAAGAGGGTTTGGTATGGAATTTAGGGAGCGGTGCCACGTTAGACTTTTGGCGAGACCGTTGGCTGAGTAATGTTGGTCTCTTGTGGGACATACGTAATCTCGATGGGGTGGTGGAGGATCGTAGGTGGCGGTCAGTTCCATGGTTAATGCCAATGGTGAATGGGATTGGGAGCAATTTAAGCACTCTATCCTCGATATTGTTTTGTCGTCTTTTGCGACTGTCAAGACTCCTTTGCGGTTGGATGGTCCGGACACACTGGGCTTGTTATGGGATTTTAACAGGAGGTTTATGTTGTAGAGTGCGTATAAAAAAATGAGAGAACATTGGCACTGAACCAACAACGCATATGTAGAGTTTAATCTCCAAGTATCGAAGGTTGCCTCAGGTGCATTTGTTATTATGACTAATCTGCCAGTGACGGATCTTAACAAATGAGGAGCGAATTCGGCGGCATGTGGCAGATTTTACAAGTTGTGTTGGTTGTGGTGAGGGGGGCGGATTTTTTTTTTGTTTTTACTTTATTCAATTTTAATATTATATAAATTAAAGAAACGTCACTATTTCAAAAACAAAATTTATTTTAGGAGTGCTCAAGCCAAAGATTTATAATGTTTAATGATACAATTTCTTTAAAAGCAAAGTAGTTACATCCAAAAGAGTATATTGCACATAATCTTATATATAGATCAGAAGTAGCTTCTTTCCTTCCAGAAACCTCGAAGGAACTGCCTAAAACCGTTTTTATCTCTCTTCACTCATCTTTAGACTTCAAGAAAACCCAATCTCAAACAATTTCTCAAATAAACTGAGAAGGTATTCATGGCGACGTATGAACAAGAAGATAATCCCATGGATCAGTTCCCAATAGATTCAAGCTCTTACAAGATCACCGATGAAATCGCTGTTGGTGTCAGTGCTGTAGTTTACAAAGCCGTTTGTGTTCCCATGGATTCAACTATTGTTGCCATTAAAGCCATTGATCGTGACAAGTGCACCAACGATTTCGACAATCTTGGACGCACAATGTCGCTTGTTTCGCACCCCAACATGCTCCGTGCTCATTGTTCCTTCACCGTCGACCACCATCTCTGGGTGGTTATGCCCTACATGTCCACCGGTTCTTTACATTCCATCCTCTCATCTTCTTTCCCTGATGGCATACCAGAGCAATACATGGCCATTATTCTCAAGGAAACCCTCAATGCGTTGTCGTATCTTCACAAAGGAGGGCATATACACGGAGATGTGAAGGCTGGTAATATCTTGTTGGACTCTAACGGATGCGTTAAGCTTGCCGACTTCGGAGCTTCGGCCACGGTTTACATGCCGAAAGCTCCATTTCTGAACTGGGAGGCGCCGGAGATGATCAAATCACATGAAGTTTCCAGTTTTGAAACCGATATATGGTGTTTCGGTATAACTGCTCTTGTCTCGACCAAGACGTTTTCAGAGGCTTTTGAGGATATGGTTACTTCCTGTCTCGATAAAGATCCTTCAAAGCGACCCTCGGCGGATGAGCTTTTGAAACATCCATTCTTTGAGGGTTGCAAAGATACTTCTGAGTTTCTTGTGGAGCATTTGTTGCATGGATTGCCTAGTGTTGAAGAAAGGTTTAGGGCAAGCAAGATTGTTCAAGCCGACGGTCAAGATTGTTCAACATCTGATGATCATAAGCTCCTTAGGCTTATGATGTCGTTGTTGATGGATAGTGCAGAGAACTTCGACGATGACGACAAGTCCGAGCTTGGCTCCGGTGAGTCGTCACAGGCCGGATTGGAAGGCACTGAGGGGCATGATGAAAACAATTGAGACTATAAGGGTGTTGTTTTCTTGCTTATTAGAATCTGTTGTTTGTTTTGTTCAGAACTGATCTGATTTGTATGCATAATTCTTTGTGGGTTGATATGACCAACTAATGTCCTTTCAATTTTCCAAGTTTTGAAATCGAAGGAGGAGGTTAAGGGATTATTTTGTCCATTAATCTCATTTAGGCCTTAGTTCCAATGGTTCAATTTTAGTATTCCAAATATAATCAAATAAATTAAAATATTAATTATATATGTCGTTCTTGTCATCTTTCTAGTTAGACGACGTCATTTTTGTCATCAAGATCGCGATTTGTAGCATCGAGTTTGTCTAGGGTTGCGTCGCTCCTATTTCTGTGGATTTTCATGAGGTTATTGGTCGTCGGGTGGAGGTTTGATGGCGACAAATGACAACGACTAACATGGGTGTAGGGATTGAAATTAAAGTTTTTAAAATTTTAAGGCTTTTTTAAAAAATATTTCAAAAATTTTGGGTTTTTAAAATATAATTTTATTTTTTTATTTTAAATAAAATTTTTAAAATTATATGAACATGACACATGTCATTTGATAAGGCTTTTTAACGACGACTACAGACGAGATACCTAAAGTGGTAACGTCAATAAGGTTAAGCATATGAACTAATAAAAAAAGTTTAAGTTCTACTTTGAAAAAAAATATAATTTGATAACTTATTTCTCTATTAAGTTTTTTTACAGTTAAAATTTTCGTATTATATTTAAATAAATGAAAAATAGTATTATTTTAATAAATTTGCCTATTAATGGTCTATTATTATTCGGGCGTAAGAAAAATCGATCTATATATAAATGCAGAAACTCCATCAAATATAAAATTGAAGCGCCATCTTAGCGTAGGACATCCACCGCGAGAAACAAGACAACAACCACTCTACGCCGTCTTAACCGCCATTCTCTTCCAACATATGAACTACCTTTCACTTGGCTAGAATCCTCCAAATCCTACGAATATAAACCCCCCCTTCAAAACACAAGACAAAACTCCAAATTAACCGCTGCAACCTCCCTGTCCAAACCCTAACCACCGGCGCCCTCTTCCTCCACGTTGCTACGGTGAGTTTGTTTGATTTTTCTTTTAATTACACTTGTCTAATTTTCTAGCAATATATGATGTCATAAAAGTTCATTCAATTAAAATTTTCCTTAACTCTGTAGGAAAATGCTTTCTGGGGTTAGGATTGTACCTCGTGATCAGATTGATAAGGTATAATCTTCAATTTCTTTTTCTTTAGCTATTTTTATTATTAAAGTTTGCTCAGTTGATTTTTTGTTTCTCTATATTTGGCACTAGGAGGAAGATGAAAAAGTATGGTAGTAAAAAGGAGAAACATAAAAGGAAAAATAAAAGTTCTGTGTATAGTGATTCTTCTGACGATGATCTTGAGAGAATAGGAAAAGGGTCTAGAAGAAATAAGAAGTGGTATTCATCTGACGAGTATTCGGGCAAAAGCGAGAGCGAAGGGAGTTCTGATTCGGATAAAAGAGGCATATGAAGAGGAGAAAGGATAAGAGAGGTAAAAATGATAGTTCAGGGGATGAACTAAGCGGTAGATCTAAGAAATGGTCAAGACGGAAGAAGAAACGATATTCTCCGGCATCTGAGGAATATTCATCTGAAGATGAGAATCAAAGACGAAATTCAGGAGTTGGAAAGAAAAAGGGTAGGGGAAGACAATTTTTTGTTTTGAATGATTGATTATAGTTCATTTGGGACATTTATCAATTATTATTATTATTATTATTATTATTGCTTTTGATTTGCAGATGATGGTAGAGAATATTCTTCTTTGAGAGAGAATGAGATTGAAAGGAAAGAAATTGGATTAGAATGGATGCTTAAACCTGCATGTAAGCCTGATAAGAAACCTTCAGAGCCTGTTGAACAACCTGAGGAGCCTCCTACTGAGGAGGTACAACACTTGTGCTATTATTATAATGTCTCTTTTCCCCTTTTATTTTTTTTGACAAATGCTTGCTGCCGGAGATATAATTTTTTTTACTTTAAAGCAAAAGAATATCTTATCAGTTTTTAAGTTCCTTTCGTGTTTGGGAAAAGATTCCTACTCTTTATATGAGGATTTGATGAGCTTCATTCTCTTGTATATTACTGAAAATTGCTTTAGTTATGTTCCACATAGGAGTGTTCGAAGCAAGTTTGATTGTATATCATGATTCATAGATGCATGGGTTATGCATTCTTTAGTTTCTGCCTTTGTATTTTATGAGTGTATGAATTTTTAGGTGACAATAGTACAAATACTTTTACCAGATAAAGACGATGCATCCTAGAGAGTTGAATCCATATCTGAAAGATAATGGAACTGGTTATCCAGAGGAAGCCGATGAAAAGAGAGCTGCTGCAGACAAGCTTTTATCTTCTTCAGTTGTGGGGGATGGAGGTGCTAGTTGGAGACTTAAAGCTTTGAAGCGTGCAGAAGAGCAAGCCGCTCGAGAAGGACGAAGCATTGAGGAGGTAATGTTTCTGCAGTCTTTACTAATCTTCAGGGAAAATTGTATCATGGAAGGGTGCTGTTCTTTTTACAGTAGAAAGCATGATTCAATTAGCCTTTACTGTCAAAACTATACAGGTTGTGCTAGAACGTTGGGGTTCTCTTGATATATTGGCGGAGTATGGAGCATCTCGTAGAGCTGCTGCACCTCGAGCCCATCTGCATGCTATAAGAAATAGAAAGCAGGGCCCAGATGATGAGAAGAAAAATGTTGCAGACAATCCGAGTGAAAGAAATTCTAAAAGGGTACTTGCAATGACACCTAGCTCGGTTTCACAATATGTTAGTTTAAATGAACAAAAAGTAATGCTTGCACTCCAGTAATCAAGCAACATTAGATGTTCTAATCTTTCCTATGGTTTTGATTGCCAGAACACTACTCGAGACTATCTGCGGGATGTATCTCTTCGACATTCTGAGATGAGGGCCCCAAAAGTCCGTGATTCATTATCTTGGGGAAAACGAAAACACCAAAATAGTCCTGCTAAAAGTGCTGTTGCTACATCAACTGCAAATAAGTTTACCGATGATGGAAATTTCATGCAAGAATTTCTTCATAAGCAGGGGAATGATGCTATTGCATCTGGTTCACATGCAAATGATGATGGAAATGTGGTTTCCAAAGTTATAGCATCAGAGACTAACGAACGTAGTGAAGCTACTTCAATTTCAAAGGAAACTTTGAGCATAAATCAATTGGCAGCTAAGGCTTTGCAGCTTCAGTTGAAGGGAAAGCATGAAGAAGCTGAGAAACTTCTGGTAAGACAACTTCTTGCATTCGTACAGTACATTGATTTAATTGAGGAGTTTATTGATCCAATGCTTACTGATATATATCAAAGTTTTGTTATTGCATTATTTAATAGAAAGATAATCTGAGGCAAATCCTCACATGTTGAGATTATAACGGTCAAATGTTTTCTGGATCTTGAAAGTATAGTTAGTTAAAGCCTTTTGTTGAGGTGTACTACAATCTGTTGTCTAGGTATTAGAACCCTGTTTAACTTTACAGAACTAAAAAGTCGTAAGTTTTAGTTGTTTCCATATACACCTTATGCATTAAATAACTTGGAACATTGCTTTTCTCTCCTATTTAAAGTTTTAAGTATGGGGCTTAAGTTTTTCTGTGGTTAATGTAATTTGTTTTGGTGGTTTGTTTTTTTTATTAGCTGGAAGTTGAGAACTTGAAGGCTAAGCAGAGCACTGGAGATCATGCCACTAAGCAGCAGAATGTTGACAACATACGCAGGTAATTTTTCATCTTTATATTTCATTGGTATTCCCAATTCTGAAACTTCTGTTTCAAATGAGCTTAATGTAGTGAGCTTATAGCTCTCTAAGAGACTATCATTCAGTATTTCAAACGTAGTAAATTGCAAAGTGTTTAGTCTTTCTTTTCAGTGACTTTTTTAATAAAGTAAAAAAACGAATTCCCTTCTGTAACGTTGCATTCTAACTTCCATTTCAATATCCTTTTACATTTTTTCCCTTTGCATCTTACAAATAATTCTTCTCTTCGGATAATAATTTTTTTATTTTATCTAGATTTGTAGTTCATGATGAATCGGTTAGGAAAGGGAAGGATGATGATGATTCTGATAGGCATCTAGCCCGAAGAATAATGCAGAACAAACAATTTAGTTTATCTGGTCAGGCAGATGATGAATATGACTATGAAGATGGTCCAAGCAGGAAATCCCGAAAGAAGGGCGGGGCAAGCAATCAGAAGGTCTCTGGAAACAATCATTTGGCTAGGCGTATATTGACTCAGCAAGAGCGCTGTCTGTTCTGCTTTGAGAACCCCAACAGACCAAAGCATCTTGTTGTTGCTATAGCGAATTTCACATACTTGATGCTGCCTCAGTGGCAGCCTGTTGTGCCAGGTCACTGCTGCATCTTACCAATGCAGGTACTCTGTCTATGGTGTCTTCATCGATCTCTTTGCTATAGTGCTTAAACGTTAACTACATCAGACTTGTTATAAAATGTGATCTTTTTAACTGCAGTTCATGGCTTTAAAGGATTTTAGTATTATTAATAGGGTCTTTCCATTTGCATTTCATGCCACCTAACCTAAATAGTATTGATTTTGATATGTGAAGCATCATGATGCATTGATTTTATGTGGGCTATACTGTTTGGTGTATCCTTATTCAGAATGCAAACTCTTTTTCCCTTGACAGCATGAGTCGGCCACGAGAACAATCGAAAATAATGTGTGGGATGAAATTCGCAACTTCAAGAAATGCTTAATTATGATGTTTGCCAAGCAAGATAAGGAGATGGTTTTCTTGGAAACTGTGATGGGATTGGCACAACAGCGTCGACATTGTATGATCGAATGCATTCCTGTGCCACGGGAAATTGCAAAGCAGGCTCCAGTGTATTTTAAAAAGGTAAGGTTCTCCTATTCATTATATCTATTGACATTTGTGTCCAAAATAGTTCACATTATAATTTGTAACACCGGTGGTGGAGATAGCGCCTTCTGTTGTTTGTGACATATGAATTTGGTTAAAGATTTAGTTAGCTGAGTAGCAATAAGTTGTTCATTTTCATGTTATAATATATAGTTCAAATGCATTCGTTTTCTGTGTGATTCGAAGACAACTTTCTCAGGCAATTGATGAAGCCGAAGATGAGTGGAGCCAGCACAATACAAAGAAGCTGATATTCACGAGTGAGAAGGGATTGTGCGGTTCAATCCCAAAAAATTTCCCATACTTCCATGTTGAATTTGGTCTAAACAAAGGGTTTGTTCATGTTATTGATGATGAAAGCCAGTTCAAGAGTAGCCTTGGCCTCAATGTTATAAGAGGTATGCTACAATTGGCAGAGGAGGACATTTACCGGCGTCGGAGGCACCAATCTGTGGAGGATCAGAAGCAGGCTGTCGCCAATTTTGCTCGCAACTGGGAACCTTTTGACTGGACAAAACAACTCGACTAAATTGAAAATTCGACCATGTGTAATTACATATGCAAAAAAAAATCCTTTAAAATTTTATTTTAGAAATTCAGAATATTTATTCTTAGATTAAGATTTTTCATGGAGAATTTATTCCTGAGCCCAAAACCCCGCTTTCTACGTACATGAAATAAGGTCACTCTCTTTTCTTCTGATTATGTCTTCAATTACTATGACGCTACGAGGCTCTGGGTATTTCTTGGATTGTTTGAAATCCTTGAAAGTGCCGTACTACATCATCCATACCAAATGTTTAGAGGAATAAAATGATCGTTTCATATTATAAAATTGTGAAAAAATTTGTTAAGTTCAAGGACCAGTTTATTGTAGTTTGTTAAGTTTAATGATTATTCTGATAAAATTTAATGACTGTTTTATAACTTTTGAAACTTTAGTGACTAAAGGGATCATATCAATATAGTTTAGTGGTCGCTTTTGTACTTTACCCAAAAGTTAAAAGGAAAATTAATAAATAATGCTAAACCAAAACGATTATTGCAGGCATTGAAGCTTGGGTTATTGTTGTTTATAAGTAGCGGTTGGCATTCAAGTGACAACCATGCACCGTGGTTCCTTGGAAAAACTGTGGACAAGAAGATGGAGCTGAAGATGAAAGTTTTCAGGTCTATTTTCAGAAGCACTAATTTTGTTGACCATTGAAGGACGAATGTTTTTACGACATTGGTAACTGAATTAAAATTGTCTTAGTTTTGCGATTAAAATAGAAACACATCAATAATTGTGTAATTTATTCAAATATTATAGAAACTAATTCAAATCTGAAAAACTTAAGAGCCCTACTATTTCTTACCCAATTTAGTTTCCAAGTCAACAATAAATATAATCCTTCTTTTTTTATCAGGAGAAAAAGCTCCTTTCTTTCCAAGTTGCTCATAATTTAGATCTCTTGGTTGCATTCTTTTTCTTCTTTAAATTAATTTTGTATACTAAATTAAATTTTCAATTATTCATTTCTGAAACGAAGCATATAATGACTAATTAGTCCATGTACCCGACAAGGAGACAACAAAATACCAAATCAATAAACAATTTTAAAAAATCAAACAAACGAAAATTAACATTTGGAAGGAAATTTTCAGACCCATCAAGTATCAAAATTACTCAGACTAGAAAGACTAATTTTACAACATTAATTCTGTCCATATCTTGGTACAGATGTTAAAGAGTTTACGGATATTCCAATTCGAGGCCAACAAACAAAACACACAAAAAGGGAGGGGCCACACCATTGGGCTAGAACATGATATATATATATATATATATATATACATATATTCAACTAGATACTACTTGCGTTTAGCTCTCTTTTGACCCCGACCCCTGCCTGCCGGAATATCCTTTGATGTGCTTGTGATGTTCTTTGCAGCTTCTTCTTCACTTTCTTTACCATCGCTTCCACTATCATAGCTCTCTGTTTTATCAGTAGATTCTTCCTCATCCACCGAAGCTTTTCCTTGTTTCGAGAGCTGATCTCGATGCTCCCTGAGTTTTGCCTTCTTTGAATTCAACACCCCAAGGAACTGGAGACAGGAGAAAAACCAATTCAGTCATAATGTCGGAAGAATGAAATGAAAAACTGACAATAATCTTGTATGTGTTCAAAGTAGATGTGGTAAGGAATACAATTTTGATACTAAAAGAGTCCAAAGAAAAGAGTCAATTAGGGAAGACTTCCGACAAACGGCCTACTTTCTAGCAGATAACATGGGATGTTCTGATACAGTAACATATTCATCCTTACTCTTCTAAAGCAAAAACTCAGAGATTTCTTCTTCACCACTTAACCGGATAATAGCATCAAACGGACATATCAACTGGAAGTACTCATAAATGTTTGAAACCTGAGGGAAATTGACAACATGATAACACCAACAGAAAACTGGCAGCCCAAGGAAGACTAATAGAACATATATATCAGATATGTCTGGCCATGTTGCTTGGCTCCCTAAACTGTTGGAGCAGTGTGGATGTTCACAAGTCGAACTCATCATTCTAAAATAAGGATCCCATTCCTCTCAAATTCACTAAAATGACCAGAGAGGTCAGTTCATTCTTCAAAATTTGAAAGTACCTTTATTTTAACACTAGCTTTGCAGTAATTATCAATGGTTAAGATTTTTCTTTGAAGTTTTACACACAAAACACAGTTTTAACTTGTAACAAACATAATACACTGTTTTTACTAAAAACAAACGCAGCTCTCCCTGATCTAAAATTGGCTAAGATTTATAGGTGATGGTTTTTCAGATATCTTCTTGCTAGTATGGTTTCCCATAATAGCAAAGTCAGATAAGATCCAATAAGCAAAGAAAAAAAATTAGAATCAAATCAAGATTCAGTTCAGCTTGATATATACTCTAGAATTCATCAAAGAGATCAAGAAAAAAAGAGCTGAAATATGAAAAGGAAGAGTCCAATACAAGAAAATATATACAATGTAACAACTGAACCAAACAAATGTTATTTATCAACTATATTGCTCCATCGAGAAATTACCATTCCCAAAAAGAGAACATAAGAAAAAAAAACTGAATAGAAAACAAGAAGATGAAGGCTCCGTCCTAACAAATACTCATCCATCTTTGTATTCACTTTAAAAATTCCCTTATTTCATTAGCTTGCCTTCAAAATAACAGAATGGCTTAAACATGGAGAGGGATGCAGAGGACTAATTGAAATGGTTGCTCTTAATCATTTTACTCTGTTAAAACAATTAAAAACACAAAGATTTTGCATTTGATTATGTGGATGGGCTGACATGAACATGCTAAATATTTTAGTAGCATACCTTTGCATAGATTTCTGATTCAAATTCCATCTTCTCATTAGTAAATCTCTGACTTTGTTCTAAACATTTCTCAGCTTCCACTTTTAGCTTCTCGAAAGATTGAGTTTTCCTAACCACTTCTTCCTGTAAAATTCTCAATAATTAATTATCTCCCAACAGTATCATTAAGACATAAAACTAAATAATTAATTAACAAACAACAAAAAGCTGAAGAGCTTATGATTGAACTAATGGAAGCAAAAGCGATAAGAAAATAAGACATGGAAAAAAGGGAAAAATACTACACTTAGACTAATGTTTGCATCCATAAGAAAATCCAGAATTCCTGCAGTAATCTTTTGGCTATCAGGCGCCAGCTGGAATTTCCATCGCCATTCAAGCTTAGTTCCTTCCTTCTCGAAAGTCCATGAAAGCTGCAACAACAAGATGAGAATAAAATTAACACATCATACGAGTTTGAAATTTATCAGTTACTATTGCATTTTATACCTCTGTTACCAGAAGTGAATATTACCCCCAACAATTTTAGAATTGGTACACACTATCTCAATTAAGGAATGCTGGCGTTTCACAGCTATTGAATTACGTTTCATATATAAGCAGTGATTTTCCTTCTAATTTTCTTTCCTTGTACCTCCTGGTAACATTATTGTATACTCCTAAGGAAAAACAAATTCAAATCAAATTCTTCTAATTTCAAATTCATAGAAAAGGAAACGCTAACTCTTTTGTGATCATCGCCGGCGTCAACGAACCGGTAGACTGAACAGGGCTGTTGAAACCCTAAATACCGTTCGGCTAATTCAATATACTCAGCGACCGGCTGGTCCCACTGAGCCGCTCTTTCCTGCACTTCCTCCTCCGTCGCTGCCACAAATTCAAAAATCATTTAACTAAAAATAGAAGATATTCGTATCAAAATCGGGGGAAACTTTGTCAAAGAGGCGGAGAAGTACCGTTGCAGACCCAAGCGCGGAGGCCGTCGATGACGGAGAGATCGAAGTGTGTATCAAACCACGTGCCTTTTACGAAGAGCGGATTGGTGCTCGGGATTTCAAGCTTGAGACAACTGTGTCTCGCCGTTTCCGTTGCCGTTGAGCTGCTTTCCATTGCTTTGGTGGTTAAAGAGTTTAGTTCATTTCTGTTTGTTTCCAGATGGGCTTTATGGCGTCTTCCCGCTCTCTTTTTCTGGTGCTTTTGAAAAAGCAAAAGGAAACTTGCTATGCAATCTTTTATTTACCTATTTATTTTTTATTGGAAATTTTTGCAACAAGAAAATTTTCAATAAAAAATAACTTTTAAGTCGACATTAGGATCCTAATGTGATATTTTGGGCCCATACAGATTTAGAATGTTATGAAAATAATTTTTTTACCTTTTTTTTCTCTTCTTAAATTTAGATCTAAACTCGATTTTTGCAACAAAAAAAAAAAATAAATGATCAAATGAAATAGATCTAAAGAAAGGGGCTTTGTATTACCCCTTAAAAAATTTTGTCATCCACAACAATTACAAATATTAGAGAGTTTCTTTCTAAAGAAAATCTTTTAGTCCCCTAGGGTTTACTTGTTTTTCTGTTTACAAGAATCCCTTTGAGTTTTTCTCTATTTCTTTCACTTGTTCTCTTCTTTGATTTTTGTTTCGAATTTTTTTTATTTGTTGGTTGCTCTCTTGATTTTTTCTAGGTGATCTAAAAAATCCCTCTTTAATTGTGGAAGGAGGCCTTCATTTTTATGGAGGCCAAGAATTTTCCTTTAGATCGGAGGAGAGTGTCTCAGAGGTAGTGAAAGAGGTCGATGGTGGTGTCAGAGGAGGTAGACGATAAACGAGTAGCTAGGGTATTAATGGGATAATTAATCCTCTCAATTTTTAAGATATTATTAGATTACTTGATTGACTCGACCGAAAAATCAATAGCAATTTAAAACTTGACAGTGATTTGACGCTAGACACTTAGGCCTTTGATGGTAGTTGACTATTAGGGGGCGTTTGGATGGGGAATGTGAGATTCCCCGGGGAATGTGAGATTCCCCTGGGAATGAAATCCATATTCTCTCGTTTGGTTTGGCCAGAAATGTCATTCCCGGTAATGTATTATTACAAATAGTAGATTTTTTGGGGTATATTACCGGGAATGTCATTACCTCCCTTCCCTTAGGTATTGTAACATTATCGGCGTTTTGGACTAAAATGCCATTAAATATTTATTTTTTTTCAAAAATATCATTCTTCTGTCATTGAATAATAAAATTTTTACGAAGGTTAAATTATAAATTTATCCTTAAATTATTTTAGATTTACAAAAAAAATCTATAATTACATTTTTATATGAAGCTCAGGGATTAAAATAAAATTTTACCATTTCATTAAACATTTTTTTATATTTTTAATTTTGTAAAAAAAATTATATAAATATTATGAATTTAAATGTTTTAAAGAAAATATATAAATATTTTCTAACTTGTAATATTATACAAATATATGATAAGGATAATTTGGTCAAATATACATTTCAATAATCTTTTATTCCTTTAACCAAACACGGTAATCTTACATTCCCGTTAAACCAACCAAACACAAAATACAACATTCCCAGTAATCCTATTCCCTGGTAATCTTTTATTCTCACTGGTAATCTTACATTCCGTGAACCAAACGTACCCTTAGGTGGCGTTTAGTTCGCTGGAATGTTTATGAGGGAATTGGAATCTGTGAAGGAATTGGAATCTGTCAGGAATTGGAATCCAATTCCATATTTTGTTTGGTTGACAGGAAATGGAATTGGAATCCAATTTCATATTCTGTTTGGTTCGCAGACATGTCAGATGAATTTAATTTCAGTAATATAAAATGACAGAATTGCCCTTCTTGTTTTTTTTTTTGTTTTATTTTAGTTTGTTTTACAACTTACATGTAGTAATGTATTATAAAAAATTAAAAAAAATGTTAAATTTTCATTTTATTGATTGATTATTCATTTCAATAAATTATAAAAATCATGATAATAAACATCATAAGTTAAAATCATCGCAATCAAAATATGTTAATAAGTTACCAAAAGATAGTGTAATATTTCGATACATTCCAATCGGAGTATGTTAATTTGTTACCAAAAAAATATACCAAAAACCATTTTTATTCAATATATGAATTATAAACCCGACCCGACACGACACAAAATAATAAAAAATTATTTTTATTCAATAAAAACATTGACTTAATTGAAAAAAAATTATATATAGAGGGGTATTATTGTAATTATTCATAAATATATAAGGTAGAATTATATATTTTTTCGGGTCGGTCTGGTTTTTTTCACCCTAAACCCGAACCCGACCCGACCCAACCCGAATATATGAATTAGAAATCTGACCCGACCCGACCCGACCCGAAATAATAAAAAATTATTTTTATTTCATAAAAACAGTTACTTAATTGAAAAAATATATAGAGAGAGGGGTATTATTGTAATTATTCCTAAACATATAAGGTAAAATTATATATTTTTTCGGGTTGGTATTTTTCACCCTAAACTCGAACTCGACCTAACCCGAATATCACACTTAAAAAAAACGACCCGACCCGACCAAAATAAAGTTTCACACGACCCGACCCGAATATATGAATTAGAAACCCGACCCGAAATAATAAAAAAATATTTTTATTCAATATATAAATAAATTACCAAAAGATTGATGAGGGTAGTATGGTCAAATTTCAATTCCCTTGTCAAATTTCAATTCCCTCCAACAAGGGAATTGAATTCCATCCATTCTTGGATGGAAATCACTTTCCCTCATTTTAGGCCTGTAAATGAACTGAACGTTCAGCGAACCGTTCATGAACCGTGCGGCGGGAAGTTCGTTTATGTGCGTTTATTTATTAAATGAACGAACATGAACAATATTTTGTGTTCGTTTAATTAAATGAACGAACATGAACATAGGTCTCGTTCGTTCATTTACGTTCGTGAACGTTCGGTTATGTTCGTTTATATGCGTTTAGTTATGTTCGTTTATGTACGTTCATTTATGTTTAACCTAATATTCTTAAATCAATTTTGGTGACCAATTTGTATGTATCTTAAAAATATTAATTAATATGATATTTTGATGACCAACTTCATAATTAACCCAATTTTACAGCCTGATTAAGCTTTAATACAAAAAACCCTAAATCTAAAAACAATATTTTCTCAACTCTTCTCCAAACCGTCATTCAGCTGTTCTTGATTCTCAACTCTCCCCACCCTCCACAATTTTCATTTCTGCAACGATTCGAAGGAGCTTCAAGTCTTCAACTGCAACGATTCGACAGAGCTTCATCTCTTTCCCTTCTTGAATGTGATTTCATAAGGTAAATAATTTGAATTTTTTTTTGGTCTGTTAATTTTGGGGTGTGAATTTAGGGATTTTTTGTGGCATCTTGAACGATGTGGAACCCCTTGTACGCCGCTACGAACGGTGCATTCGACCAGTCGGTCTTCTCCAGCCTACCCCTCATTGCCCAGTCATCCACGTTAGAGTTGCCCTTAGGGAGTCCTAGTCAGATTTGCGCTTATATCCTCTAGTGGGGGAAGAAAGTGGCGAGGTCAGTGGAGCGCTGCTGGATATGGTTGTAATGTTGCGGAGGAATAGAAAGAGGTGAGTCGAGGTATTTGAATTGAAACGAGTCAGACTCGGGCATAAGGAAGATGAGGGACTCGTATGGTAGGAAGGTTCGGGGCTTGGGAAAGATGAAGACTGTGGACTGGGATGGTGGAAGAAGAACAATATTAAATTTAACATTTTGTCAAAAATGACTGCTGACATATTGGCAATTCCGGTCACTACTGTTGCTTCTGAATTTGCTTTCAGTGCTGGTGGGAGGGTTATTGATCCGCATCGATCCTCTTTAGGAACTAAGATGGTAGATATGCTTGTTTGTGGAGCTGATTGGTATCGTCAATACTATGGGTTGGAGAAAAATAAAAACAAGGTATTTTTATGTTTTAAGTTTTATTGAATTTGGTTTTACAATGACTAATATATTTTTGGTTTTTTGATTTGTTGTAGCAAAACGAAGATATCATACATGTTGAGATTCCTTGAAAATGAGGATGAATGAATTGGTATAACCTCGCTAATTTAGTATATTTTTCCTTTAATTTAATATAATTTTATTTGTTTGATTTTGATAAGGATGGATGATGAATTAACGACTGATCATGAATGCAAGTTGAATATGTTACGAATATTATTGAAGTTGTTTGGATTTCAAGAAGATTGTTTTGTTGAACAAATTAACTTTAAGACTTTATTATATTCATATAGCTTACTTATGATTTATGTATGTTTTTGTCGTGTTCGAACAAATTAACTCTAAAGTCATGTGAATCATTTAATATCTTTAAAAGATTGATTGAAATATCTGACTTCTTCAAACATTTCATCACTGCTAATCAGCTCTTAGGCTATTATCACTGTAGGTTTGGTTGATTTGCATTGTCGACTATTTTTCATGAAAGAACAATGGAAGGTAGGGTCTCCAACGTTTATGTTCGTGTTCATTTATGTTCGTGTTCGTTTATATTTGTGTTCGTTTATTTATTAAATGAACGAACATGAACAAGCTATATTCCTTAATGAACGAACATGAACAAAAAAAATTTTGTTCGTTTATGTTCGTGTTCGTTTATGTTCACTTATTTATTAAATGAACGAACATGAACATACATCCGTTCGTGTGCGTTCGGTTCGTTTACAGGCCTACCTCATTTGATGGAAAGTTGAAGCCATGAGGGATTCTAATTCCCTTGGAAAACTTGAATCAAACATGGGAAAGTTGTGGAATTGGATTCCAATTCCCCCAATTCCAAGGGATTCCATCCAACCAAAAGTCAACTTAGGTTTCTCAAACCCTAATTTTAATGTTAGACAAAATAAGGTTTGAGTTATATGCTAAGTCCGAGTTTTGTTTTGGTTCAAGGTTAGCCGGCTAGATCTGCAGCGGGCTTGATGTTAGGCCAACTGGATTTAATAAAAAAGGTAAATGGTTAGATGATTCAGTTTGGACTAAAGATTCAATTGGATTTTAGTTTGATCTTGTATTCGGATTTTTAAGATTTGGATATTTAATGATTATATTTGGGTTTTATTATTTTTGGGTAATTGAGAATTGGTTTTATGTTTCAATTTTTCTCTCTCTCTCGAATGAGAATAAAAACATTAGCAAGTAAAGTATCATCCTAAAATTGGATTTTAAAATTCGAGCTACCAAAACCAATATTCAACCAATTCATAACATTTAAGATTCGGTTTGAAACTCAATATTTAAACAATTAGATGTCTAAGCAATTCACTTTCTAATGTGTAATTAATAAGGACTCCTAATTGATCTTCAATCACCTTTAATTCGATTTAATTTATAAATTTATATATTTTATTATAAAATAAAACTCAATCTGACACAATGTATTAATTTATATAAATTAATAATATACAAATTTGTAAATTATCAATGCATAAAAATAAATCCTTATCGAAAATAGTTGTATTGGTGAAAATAATTCCTTCACTAAAAAAACTCTATCAAATTGCCACCTCTAAATTGACTAGTAGTTTCAAGGGATGGATGATGATAAGATTAAGAGGTGATGGTCAGCAATCATAGCCGTTGGTACTTATAATCTAAGGACGATGGACCAATAAAACTGATCAATCATATGTATTTTTACCATGGAACATGACTCCCACAGTATAAAATTAGTTGACCCTATTCCCATATGTAATGGGGTGAGGGGAGGTAAGGTAGTAGGCTGCCCCCAACGCCAGGTTGAGAGCATCAGAATTATGAATTTCCCACCGTGAGACTCAATCCCACGACCACAAGATTAAGAGACTTGCGCTCTACCAACTGTCTTAAAATGCACCCTCCCTTTACTCCACTATTTGCTCTCCATTTCTTCTTTCTCCGCACCTAATTATTTTCATTGTTTCACAGCTCACCAAAGCTCGCCTTTGGACTCACCTCATCTATAATTGCCCCTATCTTCTCTTAATATCACACTTAACCTAATAATGAATAATATTAATTCGAATATGTATTTGAAATGCATAGGTTTATTATTTTTGATAAATTACAAATTTAATATTGAATTTTCTTATCACTCTTATTTTACTCATTGTACTTTAAAAGTTTTAAATTTAATAACTTAACTTTATTTATTAAAATTTTCAATCACCCTACCGTTTTCTTCTTAACTATGTGATAACATGGCATATTTCACAGCCCAATTGCTTGTTTTCCACTCATTTGTCTCCATTCTCCATCGCCTATTTGTTGCTCGCCAATCTCACATCCATCCTCTTTCATTTCGGCTTCAGCGACCATAGTTGTTATTCTCCACCACACTCACTCTTCCACAACGCAAACTTGCACTTTGCTCTGTGTACGTTTACATCTACCCACCTAAAATCATTACTCAAACCCTTCGTCTACTCCTCGCTTCAGGTTTGCTCCCAAAACACAAAATTTCCAAGTCTCATACCTTTGCTTCTAGTAATCCAAGCTCGTTCTTTCGGATTCTCTTTATTTAAGTTTAGGACATCAAGGGCAAAGCATTATAGCAACATAGACTTAATAGTCTGAAATGATAACAAGCTTGAAAGTGGCAAATCCATTCTCAAACCACGCATCATGGTCATGAATGGAGAAGAATATCCCCAGTTACAATCCAAATCCATACGCTTACCATATAAAGATTAACTAGTTCAACAGAGATGAGATAGAGGGAAAAGGAAAGAATAGCGATATTGCGGTGAAGAAGGTGATGAGAAATACCTAAGTCCTAACCATGGTTGGCATGTTAGAAGAGAAGAACCCTAAGGAACCAAAATAACTCCTAGGGTTCCATGCAAATGCTTTGAGCTCCACATCCATTCATGGAGTTACTACTAAATGCAAAAGTCAAACACTAGTTATGGTTTAATGAAAAAAGCAGCTAATACTTCCAAAAGTTTAGTCACTGTGGATTTACAAGTAGATACAAGTGTTAGTAAAACATTACCTTCCATTTCCCTAAGGGAAGACGGTGTTTACTTCACACATGTTATAATAAGATCTAAAGTGACGTTTTCAGAAAAGAGAAAGAAAATACTTTTAAAAATATGACTACATGTTCTCCTAGTATCTAAACCCCTATGATTAAGGTGGTGTTTGTTTTCACTGTTTAAGATCTTCAAAGCTTTTATATCTGCGTCACGCAGACATTGGGCTTCGCAGACCATTTGTTTTTTAGAAGATATAAGCTCTTCTAACGTCTGTGTGTCCTCTTCTTGGCACAGACGTGGACTTATGTCTTCAAATCTCTTCTAACCTCTTCAAAGAACCATTTTTGCTATTAATTTTTTAAAAATTATAAAATATCATTAAATTTAATGAATTATTACAAAATAGTCACTATAATGTTGTGATAAATTATAAAAGATCGATAATATAATAATTATTTTATAGTATTTAGATAAATTTATTAATAATTTTATAATCTTTTAATAAATTTAATAAGTATTTTTATAATTTTTTAAACTTTATTGACGAAAATGATAATTTGTACATAACTCAACGATATCTAATATACTTTATTTGAAAAAATATTTTAAACTTAGTAAAAAATATTATACAATTAAACTTAATAAACTTTTTTTTATATAAAAACTTAGAAAATCACGGGGACATACAATTATTAGCATTAAAAAACAAAATAAATATTTTAATAAAAAAATATTCACACTATTGAAAAATCTGATTCTTATAATTTAATTCTGGTAAAGTACGAAAGTACCTTTATACAAAATAAATAAATAAAAAACAAATAATATATTTTTTATAAATAGAAAAATACTAATTGATGTATATTATATGGAGTATATTATATATATATTTTTTGATGTTACTAGAATCGGATTGTACCACTCGAATAAATTAAGATGATTTAAATGATATTATAAAATCGAGTATTGATATATTTGTGAATCGATAATAATTGAGAATTAAAATATAATTTTTTTAACAATTACTTAAACCGAAACAAACAGATTGAATTAAAATCAAATTGATTTCATTATCGATTGATTTAATAATAATTTTTAAAATGATATATATTATTAAAACCAAAATCTAATAGTCTGTAGATGTAATAATTTATAATAATAAAATTCATATAATATTTTTTTAATATATTTTTTTAAATAAAGTATATTAGATATTGTTGAGTTGTATACCAATGATCATTTTCGTCAATAAAGTTTAAAAAATTATAAAATAATTATAAAATTTATTAAAAGATTATAAAATTATTAATAAATTTATCTAAATACTCTAAAATAATTATTATATTATCGAACTTTTATAATTTATTACAACATTATAGTGATTATTTTGTAATAATTCATTAAATTTAATGACATTTTATATTTTTTTAAAAATTAATAGCAAAAATGGTTATTTGAGTATAGTTTAAAAAAAATCAGTTTATTTATATTTCAGTTTATTTTAGCAGTCTGCAGATATTAAAAAACAAACAGTCTTCTTCTTGCAGACTGCAGACTTTTGGTCCACATCTTCTGTTACAGATGCCTGCAAATGTGGTCCGTTGACTGCAGACCTTTTACCTCTGTAAAAACAAACACCACCTAAATATCAATGCACAAAAAAGGGAATAAATAACTTGGAGGCATACAATGCCCTCAGTTTTTGCTAAAAACTGCTTCATTGTCAAAAAGAGGTGATTAGTCATTTATGTGAGACTTGATTTTTGTGTTGTTGAAATATACAATTGTTGTAAACCATTTAATTTATTTTGTTTATGAGCCTTGCCTATGTTAAAAGTAACAAAAATGTGTATTTTAGTTTATCTTTTCTATGGCAAAAAAACTTTTCCCAACTTAGTTGAGAATAGTTAAAGTTGACATTTAGATAAAATTTTGCTTTCGTTCTTTTAATGGAACCCTTGTTTGAAAACGATGCAGTAGGACAATACAAAATAAACAGAAACATGCGTGACCCTCCAATTTTGGAGGTGTTTTTTTGCCCCTATGGGGGGTTTTCCCGGTGCTCAAAAGAGAGAAAGAGGGATTGTTGTGGAGACGGTGGTTGGGGTGTAACACCTTATTCCCGTATTTGTTATTGAATACGAGTCATGAACGCCACATGAAACTTTTTAAAAACATTTCTTATCTAATTTTCACTAAAATTTTATTTCTTTTAAATTATTGACAATATAATCATAACAAAATATATAAATGTCGACACCATTTCTTATAACAAAATAAAAATATACTAAGACTTCTAACAATTGATGGGAGTCGCCACCAATCAGTTTAGGCGTGATTGGACCACCAAAAATTGTTCAGGTCTTTGAAAACCAAAATTGAGGTCGAAGGCCCAACGATTTTATTAACAAGAGATGTAATTATTATATGTGTATAATTTGGGATGAAATTGGAATGTTTAGAAAGTTTGAGGACTAATTTATGATGAAGGTCATAGTTTGAGGATGAAGTCAAAATGTTAAAAAAATTGAGGACTAATTTAGAACTGTAATCATAGTTTAGGTATGAAATTGAAACACTTAAAAGTTTAGAGTCCAATTTAAAATGAGGATCATATTTTGAGGACATGTGATGCAAATAAATTTTTTTAATCGAAAGAACGCCTAGAAAGGCTAAGCTAATGGAGCATGGCTGTTATATAGTTAATCATAAAAGAAAATTGCAAATCCCAATCCTCTTTCCTAAAAAGATTCCTAATCCTCCGCACTAGTGTTAACCGACCACAACATACCTAGAATCTCAGGAAAACAAATGTTGCATGTAGTGTGGATATTTTTAGGGTGTGCATATATATATATATATATTAATAACTTAAAAATTTTGTATAGAATTAGTATAAATAAAATTTTAAAATAAATAAATATTTAAAAAAATATTAAATTTTAAGATCAGCACATGCTAGTCTTGAACATGGAGTACATCAGCCACTGGCTGTGTGCAACAAACAAAACAACCATTTAGTCTACCAAATGCATCTGTGCGGAACTATGCTCCACACCCAAAGTTTGTTCACCAAAACTTTAATGTGAAACTCCCAAATTTTAAAAACCATTATTAAGTTACATATTCAAACATATTTTTTAGTATGGATATATATATATAATCTTAGAATGAGTACAATTAATATAACATATAATTATCATAAAAAATTAGATCTCAGGATAAATATTTATCCATCCTATCCATAGCCTGGATCCGCCCTCGATTAAGATTAACAAGAGTCAAGAGCAGTGGTGAATCCAGTAAGATCCCATGGTGGATTAATGCGCATAATGAAATTCGAATTTTATTCAGATAATTATTTATTTTACTTATTGTATCCACCCTAAAATTTCTTTTGTGTCCGTTCATACAAAATTGGGAAATTCAAACTAGCAGGGTATGGCGTATGGGGGTGAAATTGGAAAATTCAAAGCAAATAAAGGGGTAGGTATCAAATCAAGTTTAATAGAGAAGGTGTTAGGGCTTTATCAAAAGGGGTTCAAAAGGAATAATCAAAGATGGGATGGGTGGGCTCATCAATTATTATAAACCTTCTTCTCTTTCTTAACTTTTTGGTTAAGATACGAACATCTTTTGGACAGATATGACAACTCCATTGTGTTTATGTAGCAACTAAACTCACCAACTAATCCCCCAATATTATAACCCCTTGGGATGGTGTGTTAGTGAGAGGTCACTCTCTAGGAAATATATTGTCTCAAATTTGTATCATTTTGTCATCAATCTTTAGTTGACGGAAGCTTAATAATACTCGCACCAAATTCTACATGATTTCCCTTTTTGGTGCATGGTTAACTACAACTATCAAACCTCCATTTCACTTGCTCAATTATCACACTAAATGTTCATGATTTCCCTTCTTGATATTAGTTTAAACCCAAAGTTTTTGTTTAGGTTTTATTTTTAAAAGATGAGAATAAAATTTTGGGTAAACTAAACGTTTAGTACCCCTATTATTACTTTTGTTCTATTTTGATCATCCAACTATTTTTTGTTTCAACATCATACCTAATGTTATGTTTTGGTTTCATTTTGGTTACTCACCGTTAAAAAATTAATGATGATATTGATGTGTCACCATAAGATAATGTTACATCATCATTGTTTTTTTAAAAAAAATATCATGTCAGCAACTCTGTTGATTTGTTAACGATGTATGACCAAAATAAAACCAAAACGTAACGCTATATATGATTTTAGAAGATAATAGTTAGGTGATCAAAATGAATCAAAAGTGATAAAACATATAGTTCACTCTAAAATTTTTAAAGTTAGACAATATTTTAAAAGACCTCATGGTATTGTGGAAATAATAATACTTCCTCTGTCCCACTTAAACGGTTTATTATTGATTTGTTTTAATCAATTTTTTTTTAATTTTGTCTTATTATTATTTAAAATTTATCATTGATAAAAATATGAAAAAATATTTTTTTAAAACCTTTAATCAAGTCGTTTTGAAATATATATTTTATAAATTTAATTTTTTAAAATATTTTTATGACAAATTTAGTAAGAGGGGATAATAATATATAACATAAAGTTGGATTAAGGACACTCGTCATGCTAAATTATCTTTTTATGATTGGGTCTTTTAATGGAACAAATGCCAATTTGATGTTAAAGTGCAGATAAATATAAAGAACAATTCTTCAAGTTGTTATATCAATGATAATCAATGGTATTCCAAGCTTCATTCCTATACATTTAATTAAACTGAATCTAAAACTAATTGCCCAATAGTCTCCATCTAATTTAAATTAAGTTATATTAATATATATATATTTTTTTTAAAAATTCTATCAACCTTAGATTCATCTTTACACTTCTTGTCAACTGCCAAGTCTTCGAATTACATAAATTAAAGATATTTTCTCCCTTTTCTTAATGTAGATTTACATACGTATAATGTTGGTAATACAAAGAATGTAGAACTTCATAGTAAGTTTGTCGTATGTATACATCGCCTATGTCGCCACCCGTACAACCTAATCTAGTTGATCTAAGTTGCCAATATGATAACTACATATACGTCTAAAATCCGATCCATTTATTTTAAATAAGAATAATGCCACATTGGTAAATACACTTTGATAAAATATTCAATATGGTATATATATTTTGAAAGTGGCTAATATGATATATGTATTTTATAAAATATATCAATTATCATTATGTATATTATTAAAATATTTGAAAATTTTAATTGATTGATTTGATACTTACCAATAATATTAATCTATATACCGTAATAATACACTAAATGATTGTTCGTTTATGGCACTTACAAATAATGTTAACCCAAATACTATAATAATATACGATATGATAATGTACATATTGTATTAAATATTTCAAAACATATATAATTACCATATTAGATATTTTATTAAATTATATGTATTATAGTATACTGTCAAAAAAATTCCAAATTACATTTTAAAAGTACATTTAATAAATTAGATATATATTAAAATATAGGTACAAAATGTTATATTATTCCTTTCAAATATGTTTAATGTTAAAATATAAAATATCATGTACTACTTAAATTATATATAATTAAAATATTTGATCTGTAAAGTTTTCTTTTAAATATACTTTTCATCCATCTGAATTTGATTCGAGTATACTATGATTTTACTCATCATCTGGTTCGATTTGAGTTTAAGAAAGTTTTATCCACTCAAAATCCGATTCGATTTTTGTAGGATAAAAATCATCTCCCTACCCAATACATATATAATTTTAGTTTTTATTAAATAAAATAGAGATCTAATTAAAAAATATAAAAGAGAGATATTATTAATTATCCCTAAATATATAAAAAGTCAATTATACTATTTTTATCATATCAAGTATAGTCAGTTAATTTTCACCCTAAACTTAAACTTGAATCGAACTTAAATATATATATATTTAAAATCTCAATCCTATCAAGTTGAATTAGATCGAATCCCGTCAGATTCAAATTACATGTCCATCTTTAAATATGATATTAATATTTTTGACCCAGTCAATTTATTTTGAAATATAGGGATTGAAGTATGAGATAATGTCAAATGTAATTAATAAAAAATATTAGCAAAATTAAGAGAAAGCCAAAAGGAAAGCCAAAATTTAGGGAAATATGTTTTTAAAAAAGATTATATGATTCCAGCATCAAACTCACCTTTCTTATTATTATTATAATTTCCGCCATTAAAAATAGGGTAAATTATACATTTAGTATTTAAACTATCAGTTTTGATTTGTTTTAATACTAAACTTTTAATATTTTCAAAATCATGCATAACGTTTAGTTTTTGTTTCATTTTAGTACTCCCATAAAAAACTTAACATTAAGTTTTGAAAAAAAATTAAAAGTATATGTATTAAAAAATACCAAAACTGATAGTTTATGAACTAAACGCATTAAGTTTTTAACGCGGAACCTAAAATGAAATAAAATAAATGTAAGGTATGATTTTGAAAAACTTGAAGGTTTAGGTGCTGAAATAGACCAAAATGTATAGTTTAGCTACTAAACTCGTAGTTTACCCTAAAAGAATCAGATAAACAGCGTTAAGTGACAACGTTAACACCGACGAAGCAGGTACATATATTAATAAACAGAAACATTCTCAAACACATGACCAAAAGGAGCACAGACACAGCGGGAACAGCTCAATAAGGCGAATCAAAGAGATTTTTGTTGTTCATCAAACCGGACCAAAAGCGTGAGTAATTTACCACTCATCCCCCTCTCCCATTTCAAAACTTGTGATCCCTTCTTCTTCTTGGATTAAATACACGTTAAAAATTTCCGTTTTTTAAAAAAAATTCCAAATCTGTGTTTGAATGTTTTTTTTTCCATTGTTTGATCTGAACTTAGATTTCATTTATTTTCCTGCATTCAGAAAAAGGGTGTTTTTGCTTTGGTTTTGTTTGGGGTTATAGATTTTGTTTTTTGTTTTACAATATTCACACAAATCCGGATGACACTTTTCCTTTTTTGAGTGGTTTCGAGGGATATTGCTGTGATGTGAAAATAATGAAAATTTAATGCCAGTTTAGTTGAGTTGAAGTATTGGATTGTTTTAAGAAACTCAGGTTTGTTTATGTATAGCATTTTAGGTTCTCTTTTGCTTTTGATTTTCCAGGAACCAAATGGAGAGTTAGTAACCATTGCTGGTACAATTATCATTTTTTCTGTCCTTTTTGGAGGGTTGAATGAGATTCCTAAGCCTCGAAAGTGCATATCTGTGTTTTTAAGTAGATAGCATTACCGGTTTTCATTAGGGACATCTATGATTACATGTTACAATCTTGGTGTGAATAGAATTGATTTTGGAATCAGTCCAGGTTTTATCAATTTCCTTTGATTCTAAATTCAAATGATAGGAATATTCTTTTGTTCTATCAAAACAAAGTTCTCCATTCTTTTTCCTTTGCTTTGGTGTGGCTTTTGACTTATGATTGTTGCTTTATGCTCTGTTGTGATTATGATTGAATTGACTTATTGGACTTTTATGAGAATTATGGACAAAGCAATCCCTTTTAATAGATGCAAATGATTCCTTTTTCCTATAATTTTTACAAAGTCTGTACGGTGTAGCCTGTGAAGGGTCGCTGCATGAACAATGTCAGTTGATTTTTTTCCATAAAGAAATCAAAGATGTCTTTCCTGGTCGGTGAAGCCAATTTCTTTTTATGCAAAAAGTATTTTCATGTCAATTGTCAAGGTTTATTTTTTGGTTTAGTGTGAATGTCTTTGGTATTTGCTCCTCTTTCGCCTCGAAAGAACTATTCATCTTTCACAGTATCAGTTCTTTGATTCCCTTTTAGTGATTAGTTTCATTCCTGATGATAATTGAGCTTAGTTTACGGGAGAGGAAAAGCCTTGGTCTTGTATGGAGCTATGTTACATGGATATTTCATTTTCTCTATACCTGTGTCCAATGCATATCCAACATTGTTATGGGAGTATAATCCTTCAAGTATATAGAAAAATATCATATAAATGATTGTGCAATATTAGACACATACCCTTATCTAACACTAACTATTAGCGTGGATAATGTAGGTATGGAGCATACCTAAGAATCAATTAATAAGCCTATTAAAGAGCAATCCTGTCAAAGTGCAGGGCTTTATTAGTGCTGAGGAAGAGAGATACTTTCTTGAAGTCTTTCTCTAACTGCAAAGCGTTGACTTTTCACTTGATATCATATCTGATATTCTCTTTATGTACCATTTGAATTGCAATTGAAGAAATTACTCTATAACTTCTATATTTGGGGTCTATAGAATCTATATTATTCCTTCTGTTCTATCTTCATTGGGGTGATTGAGATAAAACTTTATTATATGCCATTGCATCTAAAGATGATTGATTGCTCTGAAATAGCATGATTTCCATCAATCTAATGGTGATTAAACTTGTTTATGGTTTTCTGTAAACAAGCATCAATATGAGGTTTCTGATGGCATTTTGGATGTTGCAATTGAAATGTGCAGTTCAATGGGAGTAGAAGTTACTGATATCTGCATGGACAAGCAATCAGATTCTATAATAGTGCAGTCAAATGGATTTTCACTTGATTCAAATGATGAAGCATTTCATAGTCATCACGATGCCATGCAGTCATATGTGAACGGGGATCCTGATCTCCAAGGTACAGAAGAAGGCTCTGAAGCAAAAGAATATGAGGTGAAGGAATGCACTACTGAAAATTCAGTGCTGAAATCTGAACTAAGTCACATTGAGAACACTAAGGAAGAGCAAAGCATGTTAAGCTCCAATCTTGACACTGGCAAAGCAAAGTATAAAAAATCAAGAGTTTCCAAGCATGAATCAAAACATGCTGTAGCAAATATCCGAACAAAGCACACTGTTCCGCATCCATTTGCCCTTGCAACTGAAAAGCGTGCTTCATCTGGAACTCGTCTGGCATCAGCTGAAGCTTGCACTGGGACTGGTTTGAACAAATCTTCTAACACAACTGGTGCACTTCATCCAGACCCAAGAAAACAGAATCAGGTAACCTTCCTCATTAAAGATATCGCTTTCTTTAAAGTCCCCGATCCATGGGAGTGCAAGTAATATATACTTGAGGCACAGGCCTTGGTCAAGTTATGTGTTAGAATCTGTATAAATTGATGAAAACTATATTGATTGGTAATATCTGCAAAATTTTCTTCCTCTGGATCTTTAATTCATTTTAACATTTCTGTGCATGCTCTTAATGAAAACCTGAAGGAATAGCATCGTGCCGCAATTAATAGCCTGCACTTTTTTAAAGTATAAATTCAGAAATGGAGATGTTTACAAAAGGGAATAATAAACTCAGCAGTGAATCATTGATTGATCAACTACGAGCATAGAAATATCTTTCCTTTGTTTTCTCTCCCTCATAGTTGCTCATGAAGTGTCTATATGTTTGCCAGCAGCCACAATCGGTCTTGAGGAAACCTCTGCAACCTAATAACAAGAAGCATCCTGATGATGATGAATCTTATTCTGTTAATTCCATATATCCTCTTTCTACTTGTATTTTAAGCTCACTTATGCTTTTTCTACACTTGTTTGTTGTTATCTTTGACATGCTGTCTTTCTGTTCAAATTCATATGTTCTTATATGTAGGGTATCTTCTGTTTGAAAATTTGGTATCGGGAATGTTGATATTATCTTCCAAAATGTCCACACGTTCTGCTGTTGTAATTGAGAAAAAAATTGCTCAATTAGCAAAAAAGTTGTCAAATTATGAACACTAAACATGGTTAAATGGAAACGTTTATTGTCAAAAATTTGTAAAAAATGCATTAGATTTGATGGCACTGCAAGCCCATGGCAAAGCATGGATTCATCTATGTCCAGAAATCACAGATGTTATCCCTTGACTATACAAAGCACTTTGGAGTCTTCCCGGACTGCTAAGCCGAAGTCAACTGTTGCATCAGCTCCTACATTTCGATGTTCTGAGCGTGCGGAGAAGAGGAAGGAGGTATTGCTGTGACTTGGACATGATATTTGCATCTGCCTTCAAATTAGCATCTGCAAAATCTGAAACACAAATCCTTGTCTCACTTTGTTGTTTTCTTGTAGTTCTATTCGAAACTGGAGGAGAAACACCAAGCTCTGGAGGCCGAAAAAACCCAAAGTGAAGCCCGGACTAAGGTGCAACAGCTCACCATGCTACCTACATCTCTCTCTGTCTCTATCTCTCATGTCTACTTTTTCTAGTTTACTGTCCGAGGCAGATGATTAAGTTCCTAAATTATTATTTCCCCCTTGCGTCTAACTTGAAATTTTTTTTGAAAACTTTCAAGGAAGAGATGGAGGCAGCCATCAAGCAATTCAGGAAGAGTTTGGCATTCAAGGCAAGTCCAATGCCAAGCTTCTACCATGAGGGACCACCACCAAAAGTTGAGCTGAAAAAGGTATAGTACCGATTTTCATTGATCTTTATCCATAATTAACCTGGCCAAACAGTTAATTCACTATTTAATTAGATATCAGCAACAATAAGTGTATAATTCATTGTCAATGAAATACATACTCTGCATTTTTTGCTTAAATTTTGATATGTGTTTTGTGTGCACGCCAGATGCCACCAACTCGTGCAAAGTCTCCGAAGCTAGGTCGGAGGAAGAGTTGTAGTGGTCCAGTCACTTCAAGTCAGGGTGAGAAGGTAAAAGGTGCTTATCACAAAAATCGTCACAGTTTGGGTAGTCTAAGAGAAGACATTATCGCCGCCACTTTTGGTTCAGCAAACAAAAAGAATCAAAACAACGTCCAGAATGGCAATGGTCCATTGAAATTCAAAGATGAATCCTTGAAAGCACAAGAGATGAGTGAGTCAATTCCACCCAAGGCAAATGGCCACACTGACTCAGACATTAATTTCCTAACTTGAGTTTCTGGTGAGTTTTCTAATTTAAGGGGAATGGCTTATTCCTCGTTTTCTCGTGATTTCACTAAAGAATGTTTATTTTGTTGTCTTAAAGCTGCAAAGACTTGTTTTTTGGGTTGTTATTAAGTGTAAATTTCTGTAAGTTATGTTCATATATATAAACGTCCCTGATTTGCTGTAATATTTCAGTCAAGACACTCCAATTCACTTATTTGAACAATTCAATAAAATTTTATCATATTTTCCTTTCTGTTTATTTTCCAAAACAGACTTAAAATAAGAAGTTAGAGTAGTCCTTTCTATACACATACTTGAGTTGATAATTTTTGTTAATATTTTATATATAAATAATTAAACCGTTGAATTTTATTAATTCATTTTCTATAAACTATTAAGCTGTTGATAACTAAATCCACGATGTAATTGTAAAAGGGCTGAATCCAAAAATAGTTGATGATCTAAATTCTCAATTTTCGTTTAAAATAATTAAATTCAACAATGGCTGAATCAAAAATAGGGATTGAAGTCTTGAAGTTAATTCGGTAGTAGAAGAGAGTATTGTTCCCCTTAGAGGTATTGGGTTCGAGTAATTATATTTGTAAGATGTGTATGCATTGTCAATGACTTAGAAAGATTTTGAACACATACTATCATGTAATCATTCCATATAATTAAAGAAAATGGTTAAATCAACTTTCGATTATAAAAATCACGTAAAATTCTAGAATGAATGTCATTGGATTTAGGGTTTTTAGATTTAAATCGTGATTGGGATTCGTTGGTGGTTGTTAATCGGGTGGTTGGTCATCGGCTTGAGGTGTGATCGAGAGTAAGTTTCGTTGACCATAACGATGACAACAAAGGACAATGGTCGGCGTGGGTATAGGGACTGTATTTAGAGTTCTTTTAAAGTTGTGATATTTTTAAAATTTGAAAAATATTGAGTTTTTTTAAAAATTATAATTATAGTTTTTATTTTAAATAAATTTTTTAAATTACCAAAATGTGACATTTGTAAATTAATATAATTTTTAACGACGGATACCTAAAATGACAATAGTTATAAAGTTATGTAATTAGATTGACAAAAAAAATTAGACAATAATTTAAGAAAAATATTTAATTTAAATAAATATTTTTATATTAAGCCTTAACAATATATCAGTATGTAACATTCCCTGTAAATTTATCCCGAATACCCCTCTTTCTTTCTTTTTATGAGTAGCGGCAAAAGTGAGTTGTGTTTAACCTCCAAAAGTTAATGGCAAGTGAAAATAAGGCAAGTTTGTTTAACCTCTTTGAATATGGAAGGCAGTTGACGTTGGTTTAGGAATGAAAAGAGATAATCTGTGTGATTAGTGTCATTGGCATGCAGTTGCAAACTAAGATAAAACATCTCTTTTCTCTCACAGCAGAACAAAACTCAAAAAAATAGTTAATTTCCTTTTCTGGGCTTTTAATAATAATTATAAAAAAAGTTGCAAAAGGAATTAGCTATATTTTCCATGGATTTAGAGTGCAAGAGGTATGTGGGTCTCCATAGATCAGGCTTTTTTTCTCCCTCGGGTATATTTTTATATTTTCCCCTCAATTTCACATGGTTTTTGCACTTATCACTTTGCTTCTTTTCTTGCCTATTCTGAAATATGTATTTCCCCCCCTACTTTATATGCTTTTTTCCCTATTTTATTAATCTTTTTGCCCATGGGATGCCTTTGCATGATGCTTTATGAATTGAAACTAAACAATATTACTGCCTTCTGTGGTGCTGTTTATTTATGTTGTAGATAGCCTTTTTTTTCCTTTTGTGGTAGATATGTGTGAATGTGTTATCTCATTGCATTGAATCTTTTCATCTGTGAAGGTATTTTCAATGAAACTTATAAGATATTTTTATTAAATGTTTGATTTTCATCTTATATTATGTTCAAATTTGTTAAACTTAGTATTTTTGTGGGGAATTAGGAGCTTGTTTAGAAGGACTGGTTTCTGATGCAACTGTTCAAGTAAATTAGAGGATTGACTTCTAGGAGAAAGCCAATTTGTGTGAAAAATCTAAGCTTAGCTTCAACCAAACCTATGCCTAAACTGCTTCGGTTGCATCGCCGGTTCCATGAATTTGATTTCTATGTAGCAAAAGATGGGGTTCCTTGTCAATCTGTGCTTACGTTTGTGTTGAACAAATGTTGCTTGGTTCGATGTGTGATCCATTAATTTAAACTGAATGATAGACAAGGCATTGTGAATTTTCCCTCTTTTATGAAATTATTTTAGGATAAGGGATCAAATCTTTTCTTTTCTTCTTAAACTTAGTCTACCGTGTTCTTTCTTTTTATGCAATTGTTCGGATAAGAGATTAATCTCTATCATGTTTGTTATTATTCTTTGCTAAATAGCGTGTGAGGTAGGATTTTTGTTACGATATATCACTATATATCCCTTTCGATTTTCGAATTCGTATGTACAATCCCAATTGGGGAAAACTAGCAATCCAATTTATTAAAACTAATGATTCAATTAGCATTTATGCCTTATAAATTGTTGAGTTAAACAAACAAGTCACAAACTTTAGGATTTATTTATTTAGAATTATGTATTTATGTAAACACAAAAATCACACACACTGCTACAGAGCTTGGATATGCATTGATTGAGCAGTGAAAATATGAGGAAATTTGTAGAAGAATATGATTAATGTCGATTAAAATACTATTTTTTGTGAAGGAATTTGAATGTTGTTTCAGCAAGAAGAGTAAACTGTTTTCCTGCACTATGGTGCAGGTTCTAGGATAAGTGACTTTCTGTATCTTCATCTAGCTTGATTTGTTATACCTTCCATTCAATTACTAGAATGAAATTCGAGTGCTTAATATTGGATTCCCATGATATAGTTGCATTTGGTATAGATTTTCTTATTGGTGTTTCACATTCTTGTATCATGAATTTATTGCAAAAAATCGAATAATTTCGTTACATAAGTTGATATTGGTAGAGTGGATTAGAGAAACGAGTGATTGCCAGCATGATATAAATTGGTCTTTTTTGCATGATATCTTCTCTTGGGATGGTGTAATTGATTGTAGATAACATTCCTCGTCCATCTGGTTCTGTAGATATGAATAATTATTGGTTTTATGCCTCATGAACTCTAAAATTATGGTCAATTTCTTTTTTGGATTAGAGTTTATAGTTGTGGCAATTATTCACCAAAAGAATTTGGACAAATGATTATGTCCAATACATAGTGTCAAGCATGTTACCCTAACTCTTTGATTTTCCGAAAGTATTGGTGCCCAACGCTTATTCTGACATGGATAAGGGACCTACGGCATACTCATTTCTGACTGATACCCTTATCCTTTACTCACCGCGAGTCTGGGTAACGTAATATGTGAGCCATGCACATTGTTCAAGTTCAGAAGTTTGTTTGCAGCTTTATGCTTGTCTTATTCTCTCTACAAAAATGGTGGAAGATTTTTGTACAAAAAATGAATTTTCTATGATATTTTCTCTTTTGCATTCTTTGTTTAAATATGGTTCCCGAGGTTCCTGAATGCAATGTAAAGAGAGTATCATGTTGCAGTCTTGAGATCCAATTAAAGTTTTAAGTAGTATCAAAACTGTTTTCAAAAATCGCATTTTAGAGAATGGTTAATTTTTCGTTCTTTTGCAACACAATTCTATGACCTGACATTAACTCTCCTGAGATTTCAGGATTCCGAACTGAAGGAATCATCGAGCAAAAAATGATCTTTGAGAGTGACAACATAGAATCAGTGACTGATTTAAGACTTGCTCTGGGGTATTCCAGTTGTGGCCAAGCCAGGCCCGGTCCTGATATTTTAAGGGTTATAGGTCAGGACGTGACGACAATAAGATAAGTGGAGGTCCACACTTAATTCCTCTCCTAATCATCAAAATAGGGCTCACTAGATTACCATGTTTTCAAGTGTTTGAAATAAAAAATGATGTTTAAAAATATTTTTTTAATTATTAAAATAAAAAATATTTTCAAGGAAAGGTCTCTGTCCCAATTGTAGCCACTGACCTGCTGTCAGAATTAGTTTGGTCTCCAAGGAAAGGTCTCTGTCCCAAATGTACTGAGTGCTGCTTTGCTGATAAAAACATTCCCTCGTTTGGGGTGCAGGAAGCCATATGTTTTTCTCACTACAAGAAACTAATGCATCTGCAAGGTCAAGTGATGACAAGCCTATCGATGAAGAAATTTCCAATAAATCCGTATCGGCATTTCATGATATGAATCCCAAGGTTGCCAATATAGAAAATTTAGACAAATCTGTTGGGAATGATGATACTATCAAATTATGTCATGAACAGCAGAATGATAGTGATAATTCTTCCAAAGGCATGTCAAGTTCGTATAATTCATTCATTTATTTTATTTGTTCGTGTTGTCGTAAGATTTAATTCTTTTTCTCTAAAATTGCCGAGAAACTCTCCTTTTTGCAGGAATTGAGAACTTTGTAGAGGATATAAGCCCAAAGATAGGAGAATCTGATGAAAATCTTATTGAAAATCTAGTGGATTCTAAAGGAGCATATTCCTCTCGTCGAGACAATAACCCAGTGGCTAAAATAGTTGACTCGATCAAAAACAATTTTTCAAGTCCACCAATTGCATAATGATGTCGTCTTATTCACTTGTTTAGCACCTTGAGAAAGTAACATGTCCAAGAAAACGTTACAGTTTTTTTTTTGGCGTGTTAAACTGTTTCAGCATCTTGAATGGACATATATTAATTATGGAGCATGATTATAAGAATTCTTGACATGGTTTCTCTCTTGTTTTTTGTCATTGCTAAGCCAATTATTTGCTTAGACTTCCTTTATTTGGATAGAGTTTATATTTTTCCTTTTTACTCTCCGGAATTGACATGTAACTGATATATTTTATTCTCTTCTCAACAAAAAACAGATGAAAGGAAACTGGATGTTGCACAGTTTTCAAAAACGGAGATCGTCTTGGCATCTAAAGTTCTTACTGATAATGAACATGAAGCATGCATACCACGGGAGAAAAATCCAACACTCCCTGGTAGAAAACAAGATGAATCAGCTTCATTTAAGGATAAAAAGAGGAAAAGTAAGATGAAGGGGTACATTTCTTCTACTCTTTGGCCTATTGAAAAAGTGGAGGCAACTGCTGAAAACGATTTGTGGGTTCTGATAGGTGATAATGCGTGTGTTACAAGCAAGGTTTCAGGTTCAGAATCTGCATCTGAAGTTGAAAAGAACTTTCAACACAATAAGGAGATAAAACCGGAGGAGATATCTGGTGATGAACATTCTCCGACTAACAGCAGAATACTTAGATATAGAAGAAAAGGGAAGGAAAAAGCTTCATCTGATGGAGATGTTAAAGGAATGATGTCCCAAGAAGAGGATGACAGCCATGAAAGTGCTGAAAGTTGTAATTGTGCTGGATTATTCTGTGCAGGCAAAAAACGAGGGGGCTTTGAGCAACAGTTGATTGTGGGGAGCAAACGACTGAAAAAGCAAATGGGTGAAAGCCCTTGTTCCTCGTTACTTGTAAAAGAAGACAGCATGAACTGGATATCAAATATGATGAAAGGATTTATGAAATCGAAAGATGAGGCACCATCTTTGACGCTTACTGTTGCAAATCCTAACCAGTCACATGAGATTCCTGTCAGGAATCTTGATGCAACTGATAAGAGCCAAGATCCTGGGTGCAGATATATTGGGTTTCAATCTTTTTTCCACTCGATGTATTCACCAAAAACTATGGTCCAAGAAACAATACAAAATGAAAACAATCGAACTGGAGTTGAGCAAACTGACAAGATTTGTGACAGTGATGCTACTCCAATCGCCTGCCATGCAGAAATTTTTAACTTACATAAAGTATCTCTGCTATCAAATGAAAGATTAGAAGAACCAATTTCTAGTGGTAGAGCAGGTTCACCAGCCCAGCTGAAGATTTCATCGGTGAATTTTTCTACCGGTAAGAGCACTGAGGGAAATTCTTCAGAGAATGAGAATCCGTGCAACTTGGCAGTGAACGTGGAGAAAGATAGAGCAAGCTCTAGTTCTTTATTGGGTAAACGAAGGGCGATGAATTCTGAAAACATCAATTCTGACTCACCATCTGAGGGAAAGACGGTTCATAACATTAGTTCCAAAAGCAACCTTCTAGGGAGCTTGTGGATAACTCGGTTTACTCCGAAGCCTTCTAGCTCCTTGCTGAACTATGATAACAGTGGTGTCGTTGAGTGCTCAAGTGACTGCGTGAAGATTACTCCCTGATCCAATGTGAATGTTTCTAGCAACCTCAAGATTGTGGAGGCTAAGCGGCAATGTGTCGAAGAGACACTAATCGGTTCTGGTAAAGAATTACCTTCTGATACTCAAATTAAGGCATCCATTAGGTTCAAGGAAATTATAGTTCAAAATGACCAGAAATCCAAACGTAATGTGATCCCTATTTTACCCTCTTCTAAAATAAAAGATTCAGAAGTGATGGCTTCTCTTTTTGCTAGAAGATTAGATGCCCTCAAACACAACATGCCTTATGGTGTATCGGACAATACAACTTCAACTATCATCTGTTTCTTTTGTGGAAGAAAAGGCCATCATTTTCAATTTTTTCCGGAGATAACAGATAATGAGATTGAAGATCTTCTGAGGAATATGAAGTCTTCTAATAAATTGGAAGAAGTAACTCGTGTGTGCATTAGATGCTTTGGGCTTGATCATTAGGCTGTTGTGTGTCCTACCACGTCGAGATGTCAACACCAATCAGTCTGTATAGCTTCTTTGGCTAATCTCAGTGGACTGCATTGTTATGCAGGATTTGAAGAGAATAAGAACCTTGTAGAATACAGTCAAGAAGCTATTGATCCAACAACAATTCAGGGTGGGATCGATAATGGGTAAGGCCCCGATACTAGTTATGGGGTTAATGCGGACAAAATGAGATCAAACACAAATGAGAATAAGAAACATGTATATTCTAGTTTGAAGGAAAATGAGTAAAAAGAAAACCAGATGACATCTTGGGGTAATACGATCAATCAGCAGGTTTCAGATAGGACAAAGACAATCTTCGATGCTGTTAGGTTGCTTCGTTTGTCACGAACAGACATCCTGAAGTAACTAGACCATCATTTTCATTGGTAATTTCATTTTCTTAGCTAGTTCTATGTCAGAAATTTTGCTCAAATGTAGCTGTCGTAGATTCAACCAAAAGGATGCAATTAAAAGCATTCCCTTACGCACATTGGGCCGTAAAGGTTTCACTATGAAGTACCTAAAAGAGTGGGAAATGAATATGATTTACTGGAGCGGGGTTGATTGCTGCTATTATCTTTTATATCACCGAAAATTCAATCCTT
Source organism: Hibiscus syriacus (assembly GCF_006381635.1). Taxonomy (NCBI): domain Eukaryota; kingdom Viridiplantae; phylum Streptophyta; class Magnoliopsida; order Malvales; family Malvaceae; genus Hibiscus; species Hibiscus syriacus. The sequence goes on along the minus strand of NW_024061930.1, from coordinate 54,369 downwards.
CGTTTTGGATTTTTAATGCAACATGAACTTCAGGTGGATGAATTCACAAATACCACTCTCGCATCTTGAAGGGTTTTTCCTGCGTTTGCGGCTTGGGAAATGAGAGGAAGGATTAGGAGGAACTGGATATTATGTTGCCTGTTTAACTGGCATGACATTGAGCAGATTGTGGTATTTCATGCTTGTTTGGTTGTTTATTCTTTTAATACTAAGATTATTTTCAGATTGTTATTTAAGTTTCTGTCTCATTTGGACGCACTTATTTATGCATAAATCATGCAAAGACATTTTCCCTGTTTTCTCTTTGTTTATTTTTTGCATATTAATTTCCTTCTAAATACACAGGGTCACACGCACAAGGGACAGGGCAAAAGACCAATAATTCTGTTTCCGTTAATATAGGGGGATGAAATGCTTTGTCGAAAGCCAATACATCTCCAACCACAGTTTTCTTGAGGTAAAAATCCAACTTCATTTCCTATTCAATTGCTCGTTTCGCGATTCTTCGTATGTACCTATGTCTTTTGTTTGCATGTACCATGAATTATGTTTCTAGCTTTCAACTTGATGATCCAATGATCTACTCACTCTTGCCTCTGAAATTTTCTTTTTCTATAATTCAACTTTGATAGTTCAATGTCTATTATCATCGTAATAGTAATCATAAGCATTCATAACCGCTTCTACTTTGTGAGTTTTAGTTAAAGATAAACATTATCTACACGAGAACCTAAGGTATTTCTGAACATTTTCATTGTTTACCATAGCTCATAGCAGAAACTTGGAAGTAGTTATTAGGATCCATTAAAGTACCTTTCTTTGATCGTGTAAAAGATCAAAAATCGCAACTTGGTAGGGAGATTACATAACTCTTATTTGGTTTTTCGAAATTTTCTTGAAGAAACAGTCGAACCAAAACTATATATATTCGTCTTGCAGGATGAGCTTATGTCATGGTTGCATTCAACTGCAAGAAGTGGTGGCAAGATCCCATCTGAGGAACAACTGGCAATGACAGTTGAAGAAAGAAGAATGAAAGGCTTTTAGGCACCATATGTTTTTTCCCCTGTTTCAGCAATTGATTTGTACCATACTTATGAGGTGCTGTATTTTCTGTTCTACATATAAGTTCCCCCTCCCTCCCATTTCTGTGATCATTTCTGGGTTTAGTGCAAATAACACAATCAGTGTGCAAGACTGTTGAGCAAGCAAGAGGAATGAGTCTCGGCCTGATTTTGGTTAGAATTATTGATTTCATTGTCAAATTTCAATTGTTTTTTTATTGAAAAAATCCATGTACTATTCTAAGAACATATTACATGATATTTGCAGGATTTAAACAAGTACTAAGCCGTTGTTGTAGTAAAATAGATCCCGGTACAACTAAACGGTCCGTTGCAAATGCGGAACCGTACAAAGATAGAGGTAGATTGTTTTCTTTGATACATTCAACCCTACTGTGAGCATGTATTTCAAACGGACAAAACGTTTTGTTAAAAAAATTCATCAATTTCTTATCCTATTAACTTAATTCAATTAATACAATCTCAAGTATATATATGTAACTAATGTTTTCTCGATCATAAATTAACATAATAAATTCTTGGTACGATTAAACTATCTTATTTTTCTCTTTTGTTTTTCAAATTAAGAAACTGTTTTATTCAATAAATAAATAAAACTTATTTTGTTCTCTGGTTGTCCATTCCATAGAATAACACAATAGATTGCATTGGTATTAAAATAATAATAATAATAATAATAAACTACTCAAATGACCACTTAACTATAGGATTGGTGTCAATATGATCATCGTACTTTCAATTTTGTTAATACGGTCATATAACTATTTAAATAGTTTCAATGTAGTCACTTACCGTTAAATACTAAACAACGAAGCTGATGTGGTTGTCATTGAGTAGCGACGGGTCGAAGTGTACATTTAAAATGATTTTATAGCGAAAAAGGTAAAATGGCTGAGAAATTAATCTGACTATTAATCGACAATTCAAAAAAAAAATTAATAGTCCATTCAAAGGCTGATAAATTCTTGGAGAAGGATTGAGATGAGTGGACTTCATCACGAAAAAGGAAAACCTAGTCGGAAATATGATAAGTAATCTTTTTTATTATTATTATTACGTGGTTTGTTTGTTTTAGGGGATTAGGGTTGAATAAATAATTTAGGGGTTAATATTTGAGATTAGGGTCAATATTTGAGAATAGGGTTTATATTTAGGGTTTGGGTTAATAAATGATTTTAGTGTTAACATCTTGATGTAGGATTAAAATTTCAATTTAGAGTTGATAAATGATTTTAGTGTTACCATGTAATCTTCTAGGCCTGACCTAAACGTTATAAACGAATCTCAAAAATCACTCTAACAAGAATTCATAAAACATATCCATTTTAAAGAAATATCACAATTATCAAAGTAAATTATTGAATAAAATAGAAGATATTGATTGATAACCTCATAAATAAACAAATTGTAAAGTCTCATAAATTCATAATGTATGTCAAAACAATATTCAATATCCCATATAAATAATATCTCCAAATGTTCAAATTTATAATACTTCAAAATCTGATGAAAAAGTATCAATAAAGAATAAAGTTCAGTGAAAATCATATTATAAATAATAAAATATGTCGCTAGTTGATTCTTTTAAGTACCCTAACAATTAAGCGAATTTGAAAGGTAGGAATCTAAAAGGAAGCGTTTTGGAACTCACTGTGTCCTTTAAGTGCGGCTAACAACACAAAGTATAACATACAATCAACTCACAATATACGGTAAATTAGACATGGTACAAAATCAAATATAACATGCATGCAATGCAATCTGCTGTCTCATCTATATCTTCATATGATTACTCGATGATTGGACATTATCATCTCATAAGGATGCACCAACCTATAATTCGGTTATTGATATTTATCATCCGTTAAGGATGCATCAATCTGTAAGTCGATTATTGGAATTTATCATCCGATAATGATGTACTAACCTGTAATTCAATTATTGGACTTTACCCGTAACCCCTAGACCCGGTCTAAGAATTACAAATAAATCAAGGTTGTCACGTTGATCACATAAATGATCTACAAACGAATTTTTTTTAATAAATCATTTTAAAAACATTTGTCAAATATAATATAAAAAATAAAGTCACGCCACGATTTAAGGAGGTTGAAAATAAATATTTAATCTCATATAATATAAAAACGAGACTACACCTCTGATAGCTAAATCAGTCCTACATCTAGATAATATGAAAATGTAAGACATAAACAGAATGAGCTAGAAAGCTCAGTGTGTCCTTTAAGTGCAATCCGACAACAATATTAAAAATGCAAATAATTCAAGCTTGATGTAATAAAGACACAATACTAACCAAACAATAGTAAAACCATATATTTTACCCTTATAATATCAAAAATAGATGTACACACTCTTACCTTTTGTTTCAGACTAACAAGATGAGGACGTTACCTTCCGAAGAGAAACCTGAGCCCTCCAAAGATGGACTCAAAACAGAAAACAAAATCAGGATGGGAACGTTACCCTCAGAATAGGAACTCGAGTTAACCTCAATAGAAATCAGACAGGATGAAGATGTTTCCTCCAAAGAGGATCACTAGAGTTTTAGAAATTACAAGATGAACATTAAACTTCTCAAACAGTTAAAAATTGATCATTAAAATTTATAAAAATATTATAAAATGGTCATTAAACTTATCGAATTATTACAAAATGAACTTCTAACTTATAAAAGGTCATCAATATTTCAAAATGAACAATAATCATTTATAATAAGTTTAATGATTATTTTATAACTTTCAAAACATCAATACCTAAAAAATATTATTTTAACATAGTCTAGTGATCATTTGTATATTTTATCATAACATATTTTGTTATAACTTTTTAATTAAATTTAAACTGAGAAGATAAATCTCATTACAAAATGTTACCCAAGCCCAGTTGAAGTTGGAACTACTGGGCCCTTGAAGAGATATATTCTAGGGTAAGCCTGTATAAGAAACTTGTACAAAATCTCCACACTTCTTCAACCTCCGAAGAAAACCCTAGCGGCCACTGCATCAGTTTCAAAACCTTAAGCTTCCAACCATGGTAAATTACGTCTTTTCATTCGCTTCTTGTTTTTCTCTGTTCTCTCTTACAATGTCGTGAATGGTAAATTTTTGGTAGGCGAATGTGGAGACAGAGGTGGCGGCGGCCGGAGTGCCTAAGAAGAGAACATTCAAGAAATTTAGCTTCAGAGGCGTTGATTTGGATGCTCTCCTTGATATGTCCACCGATGAGCTTGTCAAGCTCTTCCCTGCTCGTGCTCGTAGAAGGTAATAAGATAAAAAAATTCATTTCTGCAGGCATCTTTTCTTTTTTGTACTGAAACTAATATGAAACGCTTTTATTTTATTTGTTATTGTTTTATGTGATTTTAGGTTCCAAAGGGGTCTCAAGAGAAAGCCAATGGCTTTAATTAAGAAACTCCGCAAGGCGGTAATTTAATCCTTGACTTTGGGCTTTCATTTCTTGTTCTTATCAATTTTATCTAGTGGTTATTAGATCTAAGGTTGATGTTGAGTTACTGGGTAATTTAAACCGTAACTTTCAGTCTGATTTTGCGGCTTTTAACATTTCACTATTTTTCAAATTCAACATAAAAAAAAGAGACAAACTTCGAGCTTAACTTAAGTGCAAGCACACAAGTTTTAATTAAAAAAATATTATTATTAGTTTTAGAACTTTATTTATATAGGTTTTTCTTAATAAATTCAAAATGGATTTGATTTGGATTATTATTTATTTTTTTCTTTTTTAATTCGGTTTGATTTGGAACAAATTTGTTTCCTATAGAAAAACTGACACCAAACCGAATTGTAAAATTAAATTTCTAAACCAAACCGCAAAATAAAAACTCGAATCGAATTGAACCGTGTGGTTCGGAATGATTTTGTAGTTTTCTAGGTTTCCTTGCTCAGCCCTAGTTACTTGAAACTCTTATATCAATCTAAAAGAAGGATATATGTTGGTATTTATTATGTTATAATTATTTTTCCCATGTTTCAAAATTTTCCATTATGCTTTATCTTCTAGAAATGAATTTTATAGCGAATCCTAGAAGCTGAAATTGAGTCTCTATCTCTGAAGAGTATTGTTGCAAATTGTTATTGTTCTTTTTACTGCCTTTAGTGAAGCAGATGCTGATGCGTCGGTTATGTTCACATATGTCCAAAAACCTTGAATATATTCTAATCCTTGTTATACTTGATTATATGTTTCAAATCTATTTCTGGTTTGATAAGGTATTGACTCCTATCTCTATTCTACTGGTCACTAACTATCAATCTATGCTGCATACATGATTGTCATATGCCCTTTTCTTTGCTGTTTTGTTCATATTCATCTTCCTTTACGGTGATTCAAGTCATGGGAAATGTTTTTTTTAATATTGTAGAAGATTACTCAACCCTGATTAAGAACACAATCGACTGTTGATCGAATGTCATGAACGTCGAACATTCTAATTAAATTATGCATTATGCTTGCCTAATATTTGCTTTCATGTATTGAATCAGAAAAGGGAGGCCCCACCAGGTGAGAAACCAGAACCAGTCAGAACCCACCTGCGGAACATGATCATTGTACCTGAAATGATTGGAAGCATTATTGGTGTGTACAATGGCAAGACATTTAACCAGGTTGAAATCAAGCCTGAAATGATTAGCCATTACCTTGCCGAGTTTTCCATTTCGTACAAGCCAGTTAAGCATGGTAGACCTGGTATCGGTGCTACTCATTCTTCCAGGTTCATTCCTCTGAAATGAAGTCCATTTCTGCATCTTCAATACTTGATCTGGTCTTCACTTTGAAGAGACATTTTGCCTGCTGCACCTTTGGTATTTTTAATTGATGAAAAATTTTATATGCTTTGAGTTATATATCAGATTCTGAGGCTTTCATTTGCTCGTGTTATGAGGAGAGGCTTTGAATGTTTCATTTACTAGTTAAAGATGTCGATGATTTGGTAATTTGTTACACCGTTTATTAATCTTCACTAGGCTTGTAAACGAGCCAAGTTAAGCTCCAATATTGTTGAATTTGATCCGACTTGAAAAGTGTAAACAACTCTATTAAAAAACTCACGAGCTTAAAGTTGTCAAGCTCGCCTCGAAATCAAAACTTGAAGCTCGACTTGAGTTTGAAAAAAATTGAACTTGAAATATTTTAGACTTAACTCGTTCGAAGTTCAAACTCGAGCTCGAGCTTGAACCTGAAGTGTATGAAAGTCTTATTTTGTATCTCTCAGAAAAGAACGTGTAAACGTTACTATTATTAATAATTTAATTTAAAAAGTTTAAAATTTTAATATATTATTTTTTTCAAGTTATTCTTGAGCTTTTAGAATTGGATATCAAATAGTTTGTTTTGTTTTTTTTAAGAATTCGAGTTGAGTCTGAACTTTGTCAAGTTTATTTACAGTCTTAATCTTCATTGCCTCTGGTTGATCTGATTTTAGGGCTTCACTGACTGCGTTTGATTTTATCTGTAACTATGAGTTTATATGCAGTGGAAGTTTGTCAGCCATGTAGTAAGTTTTCATTATTGTTGTAAGTCGTTCCGCCATGAAAAAGATGTTCACTTTTCAATTTCCGGAATCTTATCTTAAGAGATTTAAATCTATTAAATCAAAAAATAATTTTAGAGTTTGTTTTGACTAAATTTTGGTTTTCCACTCCAAATTAAAAAATTATAGTTTGAGGGAGTTACTATCAATCTTCGTTTAGGGTGTGATTAGATCACCCAAAAATATTTTTATTTTAATAAAATTTAATTTAAAATTTATTAAAACAAATTTTAAGTCAGTGCATTAAAAGATGAGTTTGGAAGTTGGTTATGTGTGAGAAATGATTAATACTTTTACACTCTAAAATTGGTGTCTTGTCGATTAATTGTCGTCTTTGTAATGAGAAATTAAGAATACGAATTTAATTTAATTGATGATCTTTTTTCTAATCAAATAAATACAATGTTATTTAACCATCTAAAATTCTAGATAGAAAAGTCAACAATTCGTTCCATTTGATTGGAGGGAGTTAACTTCCTTATATAAAGTAGGACGACACCCTCTCTTTCCAACCAAAGCGGTGAATGACCAATATTTTTTTTAGGAACTTAAGGTTTCTAAGGTAAAATGATAATATTTCAACATTTCGAATCATAGAGAAATACCCTCTAATATGAGGTAAAGAGGTGTTTTTCTCATTCCCAAAACGAAATAATAAACATCAATATTTTCTTTAGGATTTAACATTGGTCTCTATTCATATTAAGACCATGCAACAACAATTAGCTGACCCTATTCTCATATGTAAGGAGGTAAGGTAGTAGGTTGTCCCCAACGCCAGGTTGAGAGCAGCTTCCGTGAAAGACCTTCGGCAGTTAGAATTATGAATTGCCCACCGTGGGACTCGATCCCACGACCACAAGGTTAAGAGTCTTACGCTCTACCAATTAAGTTGGTCAAACGACCTATCCTATCGATAAGTTTAAACAGACAAACATCTCTTTTTCCATCCTCCTAATTAATTTTAATGTGTTGTAATTTTATTTTATTTCATTGGAGGATATTTATTTATTTTAAATTATCAAAATCGAATTATAAGTTAGGTTAAGGCAATCATTTTTTATAATTTAAAATAACTAAATATTATCTTTTAGTCAAATTATGAAAGACATCGAATTATGCACGTGAGGCAATCACGCTTTTAATAAAGATATTATGAGATCAATAACATACTTCATGGAATATTAATTATAAAAATTAAGGGAACAAATCAAAGGATCAACTTAATAAACATGCTATAGTTACAATGCAATGAATTAAAATTAAAAACATTAATAAAAAAAAGATAAATAATAAAAAGCATAAATATAAATTATGAATTTAAAAGATATGAAAATTAAATGTAAAAAATATAAATACCAAAATTATCAAATAAAATAAAATAATAAATATACCAATTAAAATAATTTTAAAAAGTAAAAAATGTAAAGAATGTATATACGGAAAGAAAAGAAAAATAATAATAATGATACTAATAACTAAAAAAGAGTAAATAATGGTATATGTAAGATTAAATATGTAGAAAATATATACACATGATATGATAAATATAAAAATATAAAGTATATATCACATATAAAACGTGAGAAGAAAAGGTATAAAAAAATTAATTTGTAAAGATTATATATGTATAAACATAATATAAATTATTAATAGTATAAGAATATAATATAAAAAGGTAAAATAAAATAAATAAGAATTTAAAAAAAAACATAGATTTTTTTAAAAAAAACCTCAAGTATACTATATTTAATAAAACCTATTTAAAAATCATTTTTCCTTATTCCTCGATTTTCATTCTTTCCATAGAATTTTTTTTGGGGGGGGGGATAAGGTCAAATTGACAAAACAACCAGACTCAAAAATAAAATAAAGATAAAAAAAATAAATAAAATAAAAGTGGCTTGAAGAAAAAGTAATTTCTTAAATTCTTAATCATAATGAATAGAAAAAGTAGATTCATCCATTCCCATATCAGTTCTGAAACCATAATAGTTGATTAGCTATTTGTTGGCGGGTATCGATCAACAATACAGTATTAGTTTTGAGCCTTGAAGAAATATTTATCTGTTAAATAACAGTGGCTTTGGAAGATTAGCAGGGCACTAGTTAACCTGATTATTCTTAAATATTCTTGCTATACATGATATGCAGAAAGATTATGTGTATACAAGTGTTCCAAGGAACTCTGTTCATGACTCTTGATGTTGGTTATGGAACGGGAAATTTGATTCTGAATGAACTAATTCATCATTTTCGTCTTCACCATCATCTTCGCTGTCATATGTCCCACGGTAGGCCTCATCCCCTTCCTCCTGTAGATACTGGATTTTTTTTTAAAGAAAACAAAGCATTAGATCAAATATCTTACATCAAGCAGCAGCAGATCGGGGGAGAGAGAATAAAAGGCTATACCTCATGTCGCAACCGTCTTTCGGTTGGGCCCGGAATTGGGCTTCGACTTGAGTGATTGGGTTGGGAGTCGCCACCGACCATTTATTTTAAAACAAATGGGTTGATCGGATACCCTATTTCTTACATGATCTGCGTTGTACCAGAAATATGTTGGGCTCGGGAGTCGGTTACGGTCAAGGAAGGATTAGCACCCTTGAACCGCCCTTTCGGTACCAATTAATTCACCGATTGTCTTTAATGACGAAAATAAAAAATTTAAATTAGAATTTAAATACTCGATTCGAATTGTTTACCTTTGACCGATTTAAAGGACCACTGAAAATGTTAAAGAAAATGTTAGATGATAAAAAAAATATTAAATAAATCAAAATAATAATAATAATAATAATAATAAAAGTAAATAATATAAAAAACAATAAATCAAAGAAATTAAATTAAAATTAAATAAATAATAAATAAATATTAAATAAATAAGAAAAATATTATTTTAAAAGTAATAAAATGGAAACAATATGAAGTAAGAAAGAAAATAAAAGAATAATAATTAACAAGCATGATAATAAAAAAAGTCAGAATTTAGGGGGTCAAATTGCAAAAATGTAAAATTTAAACGGGGACCGAATTGAAACAATTGAAAATCCTGTGGCCGAATTGCATATGGTGACTGAAATGGATTGCGACTCAAACTTACAGGGATCGCGGAAAAGATTTAACTATCCTGTAATTACACGGTAGTCCCTGATATATAAATACCCAAAAACAGATATCTCTCATTCATTATCACCATTTCACTCCAGCTCTCAGAATTTGAGAGAAAAAATCTCTCTGAGGCTCTCTCGCCTGGGGTTGTTCGGCCCCTGCCCGATGACCCTTCCGCCGCGTCAACCACCGTGCCGGCCACCGCCGGCGGTGGCCAAAAAAGAAACCACTTAGCCCGAAACACTCGCCTCGTCACTCTATACCCCGATCCGAAGCCCGTTTCCCCTAAAGGGACCCCAAACGGCGTAGATCTACGCCTTAAGTTCGGGTCTTTTACCTTAAAACCGACGCCTTCTGGTTTTCAGATAGCTTCTCCGAGGCCTTTGGTTGGTACTTCGGTTTTGTGTATTTGGTTGTGTTCGACCTTTGTTGTTGGTCGATTTGTTTAATGTATTTGTGGGTTCTCGGTTGTTGGTATTTGGTGGTTTTTGTGTTGATGGTCTTTGTGATGTTATGAGTTCTTGGTTCCCCGATCTGTTGATGATGCTATCTGTGGGTTCTGTTTTGTATCCTCCCCCTTGATGGCCGTTCTCCTCTGGTATTTATATAGCCCGTTGGGAGGCTGTTTCCGGTGATTTCTGGGACGTTCCCGGATATTTCGGGGTCATGGGTTCGTGGTTGACCGACTATCCCGGGATGGGTCAGTCCCGGGATCCCGGCCGGCCGTTTTGGTATTGACTGTTGGCCACGTGTGTCCCCTTGACTCCCCCATGCGGCGCATTGACTGGCATCTTTTTTAGGGTTCCAAACCCTAACGCTTACTGGGTTGGTTCAGGCTATCCAAACCGAACTGAGACCTGTTGAACTGGATCTGGACCCAAAAAAAACAATTAAATTAAATTAAATTAAATGAATGAAATGAAATGCAAATAATAATAATAATAACATACTAATAATAATATAATATAAACTATATAATATATATATTTCAAAAATATTTTTTAAAACTATATATTATATTCTAAAAAAAATTTCCAAAACTATTGTTTTCAAAAATGATTTAAGAATATTATATAAGATTCCAAAATATGTTTTTTTTAAAACTATATATTATATAATTTTCCAAAAATGTTTTTTTTAAAAAAAAAACTATATATTATATATATTTTCAAAATGATTTCAAAACTATATATTATATATATTTTCAAATGCATTTTCAAAAACTATACATTATATATGTTTTCAAAAAAAAATTTTAAAACTATATACTATATATATTTTCGGAATGTTTTTGAAACTATATAGTACATATATTTTAAAAACATTTTCAAAAATTATATTATATTGCTATAAAAAACAGACGAAAATGAGTGTCTACAGCTGCCCCTCTTTGTCCTTTTTCGTGGAACGAAAAAATAGGACAAAGATAAAATGACACAAATTTTCGTTCGGTGGAGAAGAATAATTCCTTGTCGAATTGAGATGTTGATGGCTCCTCCGTCGCGAAGTCGAGTCCACCTTGAAATGATATGGGATTGAATCTGTTGTCCGGAATTGGAATGTGACTTCTCGTTGTCCTTCGGTCTTCTTCTCGATTTAAAGACCTTGGTTAAAATTCTACCCAGTGGTTGATTTCGAGCTGAATGAAATCAAACTCGAAAGGTATTCGTTGACAGATAGCTTTTCTCGACTTAAGCTATACTGTCGGAAAGCGGTTTCTTGCCACTAAGGCACGGCTAACCCGAGTCTTATTCTCGACTTGAAAGCCTCGAATACAACCGGACAGTAGTGAATGATGTGACATCGAGCTGAATGGAATCGAACTCGATAATTTTATTGACATATAGCGCTTCTTGCTTTAGGCTATGTTGTAAATGATGTGCCTTGGAGCTGAGCGTAGTCGAACTCGAAGGTCTTTGGTCACAGATAACCCTCCTAGCCTTGAGTTATGCTGTAAATGATGTACCCCCGAAGCTGAGTGTAATCAAACTCGAAGGTCTTTTGTTGGCAGACAACCCTTCTAGACTTAAGCTGTGCCGCAAATGATATGCCTTGGAGCTGAGCGTAGTCGAACTAGAAGGTCTTTGGTGACAGATAACCCTTCTAGCCTTGAGTTATGCTGTAAATGATATGCCCTTGAAGCTGAGTGTAATCGAACTTAAGGGTCTTTAGTTGGCAGATAACCCTTCTCGACTTAAGTTATGCTGCAAATGATGTGCCTTGGAGCTGAGCGTAGTCGAACTCAAAGGTCTTTGCTAACAGATAACCCTTCTAGCCTTGAGTTGTGCTGTAAATGATATGCCCTTGAAGCTGAGTGTAATCGAACTTAAGGGTCTTTAGTTGGCAGATAACCCTTCTCGACTTAAGTTATGCTGCAAATGATGTGCCTTGGAGCTGAGCGTAGTCGAACTCAAAGGTCTTTTGTTAGCAGATAACCCTTCTTGACTTAAGTTATACTGCAAATGATGTGCCTTCGAAGCTGAACGTAGTCGAACTCGAGGGTCTTTGGCAGATAGCCCTTCTCGACTTAAGCTATTCTGCAGATGATGTGCCTTGGAGCTGAGCGTAGTCGAACTCAAAGGTCTTTGCTAACAGATAACCCTTCTAGCCTTGAGTTATGCTGTAAATGTTATGCCCTTGAAGCTGAGTGTAATCGAACTTAAGGGTCTTTGGCAGATAGCTCTTCTCAACCTAAGCTATACTGCAAATGATGTGCCTTGGAGCTTGAGCGTAGTCGAACTCGAAGGTCTTGGTGGGCAGATAGCCCTTCTGGCCTTGAACTAAGCTGCAAATAGTTTGTTTAAAAATGGCTTCCCTTTACGGGTCGAAAACGGTCATGATTCTTCAGGTGGTTCCCCTAAGCTGGTCTGGGAAAACCTACTGATAAATTCTGACATCCGGATATCTTCCGTCGTGGAATTGAAATCTGGCTTGAAAGTGTTAACTGAAAACATGTTGCTCATTGTTGAGTTGAGCTGAACTGAATTTGATCTGAATTGGTTCTCGCACCCATCTGAAATTGGTTCTGAGATCTGTATATGTGTAAAGTCGATTGAGGTGTAGCTTCTTGCTGCTGAGTTACACCATTGTTCTTTAAAGGTGCTTGCAAGTCGAGTATATCTTGAAATAGAATTGAAACCTGACTCAAAGGGCTGTAAAAAATGTATGCTAAAATGATGAATGTGATGCACCTAAATATGTCTAAGATGCATGCAACATGAATGAATTATGATTTATTTCTTGGATGGAGTCTCGTGCTTTGTCTGCCAATCTGGTCTTTGAAATGGATCGTGCCCCATTTGCTTCTCGAGCTTGGGCTTTACAGACCTTTCATATCTGAGACTGTTCTGCTTGAAAATGTTTTTCTCCTTTTTCTTGTTTTAGGAGAGAGACATGATAAAGATGTTGTAAAATATTGTTTGCAATTGAATCAAATTGTAAATGTGAGTTCAAAAAATATCAAAGGAATCAATAGCTCTTTTAATGCTTTCAGAGTTACAAATCTTTGACGAATGTTCAAATGGATGAGTTGGCTTTAGGTTAGCCTCCTTTCTAAGGTTTTGGTAACCCAAAATGTCATTTTTTTTAAATATCGAAATATGCTTTGGCATTTCATTTGGGTGCGGACATAATGACGCAAGTATAATGACCAATTACTAGACATTTTATTTCGGTCATCTGAAATCTTCCATTTGTTCAAGCTTTGTAGGCTCCTCCAACAAAGGCAGTGCAAAAAATATCGGTCTAAAAATGAAATTCTTGAGTGCTCGTGTGTAGTCGACTATAACAGGTGTTCCTTAACTCCCTTAGTCCAACATTACCGAAAATTTCTTGCTCAGATAAATTTGATTTAATTTTCCATTATCTGGCTAGCTGAATCCATAAAGCCGGGGCATTTAACCAATTGCCTTAGAGGGACAACTTAATATTATAATCACTCTTATCAAGTTAACTGAAGGGTTCATCTCATCACAGAGTCTTCATCCTGACAAGAGCAGTGGAGCAAACACCGAATTGCCAAGTGTCCGAGCAATGTCATGGTTTGAACGTAATCTACTCATAAGGCCAGGGCTTTCAAGTTTCCTCTATGACCAATTGCCTTAGCGGAATAGCTCAGTTTTTACGGATTTAATTTCTTAAGATTATCAAGAAGAACCTGTCATAGTCTAGGTGTTTTTGAAAGTCAAGGAATCTCATCTTTATAGTTCAATTTTCAAGCAACTGACCTAAACTGGATTCACCTACTCGACTCTTTCAAAAGATCATCATCGTCATTGAACGTCTTAAATAAAAAGTATAGTAATCGTCATATGCAAACGATGCCCCATGTTGTCCGCACCTTATGAAAGGAAAATGTTATATTGGTTAATTGCAAGAGTAGGGTAAGTGTTTGAGGATATATTCTGGATAAGGTCAAAGTCCTTGTTTTAAATCATGTTACTTCGTCAAAGATTCGTAACTTTGAACCGTTTACAGAGTTTCTTAATTCAAATGATATGCAAAGAATTGCAAATTTGCAAATATGATCCATTGCTTAACATCTTTTAAAGTAACATAAATTTGATTAAAATGTCTTTACAAAAACTTGAGAAAAAATGGAAGAAAAACAAAGTCAAACAGAATGCCTCAAATGATGAAATGATACTCCTCACTTGGATGCCCCCAAGTTGTTGAAGTCGATCCAGTTCTGGTTACGCATCTTTTGTACAACCCTCTTGAATGCGTAACAGTTCTCAATTGTGTGCCCTGGGACTCCGCCGTGATATTCACAATACGCATTCTCATCATACCACTTGGGGTATGGGGGCTTCATGGGTTCTACTGGGTATGGTGACACCACATGGGTGTCAAGAAGTTGCTGATAAAGCTCTTTGTAGGTCATGGGAATTGGGTCGAAATGTTCCCTTTCCCTCATGGAATCTTGTTTAGAAGTACCTAACGGTACAGCTGCAGTTGATTTTGGGCTGGAGATTGTAACACCTTTGCTGGAGTGTTTGATGTTGTTAACCTCTCCATCCCTCTCCCTCATAGGAGGCTTCTTACTGGCTTCCCCATCCTTAATTTTGCCTTGCTTTATGGCTGACTCAATCATTTCTCCGGCCATAACCAAGTCTGAAAAGCTTCCTGATGTGATCGCAACCAGGTGCCCGAAGTATGGAGCCTTCAGGGTCTGCACGAAGAGCTTTCGGGTTTCCTTTTCATCTAACGGTGGATGAACTTGCACAGCCAAATCCCTCCATTTTTGTGCGTACCGCCTGAAACTCTCGTTATGCTTCTTTTCCATGCTTTGTAGCATAACTCGATCTGGCCTTATGTCATTGATATGCTTGTATTGTTCCAGAAATGACTTGGCCAGGTCCTTCCAGGTCTTGATATTTGATCGGCTTAGCTGGTTGTACCACCGAATGGCTGATCCCGACAGACTATCCTGAAAGCAGTGGATCAGGAGTTGGTCGTTTCCTCCATATCCTGTCATCTTTCGGCAGAACATGGTGATGTGAGCGGATGGACAACTGTTTCCGTCAAACTTCTCGAACTCCGGGGACTTAAATTTCGGGGGAAGAACCAAGTCCGGGACTAGACTAAGTTCCGCTGCATCGATTTCATGGTAGTCACGGTCTCCTTTGACTATATTCATTTGGTCCTCCAATTGTTTGATTTTTTCCTCCATCTTTCTCGCTTTTTCCTCTTCGTCCAAATCCGGTACATGGTAATAACCCGGATTGTTCTTAGGGTTAAATACAGAGGACGAGGGCTTTGCTTTTGCAGCAGATGAGTCCCCTCGAAGTTCTGGTAAGATTTCAGGTGAGATAACCACTTGTGGGGTAGGTTGTATAGTTACCCCTTCCGATGAACCTGCCCCAGGCACACTGGTCTGTTGTAGGCCAATTAACTTGGCAACGATCTGATCAACCAAGGACTCTTGGTTTTTTGTGATTGTTTCTCGAGTATTTCGACTGTTCTGGTTTATCTTGTCTTCTAGCTCTTTCTGTAGTTTTAACATATTCTCTTCGATTTGTGTAATTCTGGCTTCCATCCTCTTCTTCTTCAAACGAGTGTTATGCGGATGGGGTGTGTCCAATGCTTGAGGCAGTGTATCCAGTATTTGTTCCCCTTGATGAGACATGTTTATATTAGTTAATGTGAATGCAAAGAAAATAACAAAATGCAAAGAAAATAAGAAATGCAAAATGTCTAAATATATGATGCATGAAATGTCCGAGGCATTGATCCAAAAAATGTGCCTGTTATTCTGAATAACCCTTATTGGTAACAAAAGTGTTACGTCTGAAGTGACAAAAAACTCTTTTTGATGGTACAAATCCTGTATAGCTACTGACAAGTTGATTCGTCTTTTTCACTAGTTGAATATCCTGTCGAACCATTCCGGCTCCTTTGGCTAAAATGTGCAAATAATGAGATGCTTGCCCCAAAAAAAAAAGATCTCGAAGGACTGCATCTCTGACTTTCACTTTCTACCGAGCTTGTTTCTAACGAAAGTGTCATTGGAGCCCTCCATCGAGAGAAACTATCCGAAGCTTGCTTCTTGAATTCGTCCGTAATGGCATCCAACTCAGCTAGTGTTTCACCATCTTGTTCTTGTAGTTTTCGAAAGGAGCGACCGAGTCAGTGACCTTTTCCTCGTATTGCCCCTGCAACTTTGCCTTTGAGTATTCTTTGACCACGGTTGGACTTCTGAGTTTTTTTATCTCTTTGTATTATAACCCATTTGTCCATTAATGCAGATTATTCATGTTTAACAAACATATTTTTGGTGGATCAACACATCGTTTTAAATGATGCAAACGATGAACACAAAATAAAAGAGAACAAAAAATAAAAGGGTTAGTGAGGTAAATCAAAACAATAATAAAAATGAAAAATGTTACACCACATGATATCTACCCCACATGCTTATTATTCCTACCCGGACATGATCTCTATCCCGCATGCTAATTTCAAACAAAACCTAACTACATGTTTGTCTAGTTTGCATGCTTTGAACAGAAAATAAAGTAGGAAATAAAACAGCCTAGGGTTTGGAATGAGGTTTTGGGGAGGGCTCTAATTCCCTGTACTCTCCCGGTTTAAGTTCTAAAAAACGGTACTCGAGTTCTCCTTGCCGGTGCCCCCTTGGGCTTACCAGACCCTTAGTCCTAAACCCATCACAGGCTTGTGTGGACTAAGTTAAACTCGAGGGGACACATTCCCTTATGCCCGCACGGTGAATAAATTCACACGAAGACATAAGGTATATGAATCCCGAAGGCTACTTGCTAGGCATATGCGGTGAATAAATTCACACGAATGCGTCGCTTTCACCCCCACTTAAAAGGGTTCGGAGCTCGGGTATAGAGCCTGAGATGAAACTTTTCGAAAATCTGAAATCATTGAAAAAATGTTAGTACAACTATTTACTTGGAAAAATAATCAAAGGTAAATAATTGGAATCGAATAAATAAATTAAAATTTAAATTTACAATCTTCGCATAAAAAGACAACCGAAAATTAATTCTGGCCTGACTCACTTACCGTCCCCAGCGGAGTCGCCAAGCTGTCGCAACCGTCTTTCGGTTGGGCCCGGAATTGGGCTTCGACTTGAGTGATTGGGTTGGGAGTCGCCACCGACCATTTATTTTAAAACAAATGGGTTGATCGGATACCCTATTTCTTACCTGATCTGCGTTGTACCAGAAATATGTTGGGCTCGGGAGTCGGTTACGGTCAAGGAAGGATTAACACCCTTGAACCGCCCTTTCGGTACCAATTAATTCACCGATTGTCTTTAATGGCGAAAATAAAAAATTTAAATTAGAATTTAAATACTCGATTCGAATTGTTTACCTTTGACCGATTTAAAGGACCACTGAAAATGTTAAAGAAAATGTTAGATGATAAAAAAATATTAAATAAATCAAAATAATAATAATAATAATAATAATAATAATAATAATAATAATAATAATAATAATAATAATAAAAGTAAATAATATAAAAAACAATAAATCAAAGAAATTAAATTAAAATTAAATAAATAATAAATAAATATTAAATAAATAAGAAAAATATTATTTTAAAAGTAATAAAATGGAAACAATATGAAGTAAGAAAGAAAATAAAAAGAATAATAATTAACAAGCATGATAATAAAAAAAGTCAGAATTTAGGGGGTCAAATTGCAAAAATGTAAAATTTAAACGGGGACCGAATTGAAACAATTGAAAATCCTGTGGCCAAATTGCATATGGTGACTGAAATGGATTGCGACTCAAACTTACAGGGATCGCGGAAAGGATTTAACTATCCTGTAATTACACGATAGTCCCTGGTATATAAATACCCAAAAACAGATATCTCTCATTCATTATAACCATTTCACTCCAGCTCTCAGAATTTGAGAGAAAAAATCTCTCTGAGGCTCTCTCGCCTGGGGTTGTTCGGCCCCTGCCCGATGACCCTTCCGCCGCGTCAACCACCGTGCCAGCCACCGCCGACGGTGGCCAAAAAAGAAACCACTTAGCCCAAAACACTCGCCTCGTCACTCTATACCCCGATCCGAAGCCCGTTTCCCCTAAAGGGACCCCAAACGGCGTAGATCTACGCCTTAAGTTCGGGTCTTTTACCTTAAAACCGACGCCTTCTGGTTTTCCGATAGCTTCTCCGAGGCCTTTGGTTGGTACTTCGGTTTTGTGTATTTGGTTGTGTTCGACCTTTGTTGTTGGTCGATTTGTTTAATGTATTTGTGGGTTCTCGGTTGTTGGTATTTGGTGGTTTTTGTGTTGATGGTCTTTGTGATGTTATGAGTTCTTGGTTCCCCGATCTGTTGATGATGCTATCTGTGGGTTCTGTTTTGTATCCTCCCCCTTGATGGCCGTTCTCCTCTGGTATTTATATAGTCCGTTGGGAGGCTGTTTCCGGTGATTTCTGGGACGTTCCCGGATATTTCGGGGTCATGGGTTCGTGGTTGGCCAGCTATCCCGGGATGGGCCAGTCCCGGGATCCCGGCCGGCCGTTTTGGTATTGACTGTTGGCCACGTGTGTCCCCTTGACTCCCCCATGCGGCGCCTTGACTGGTATCTTTTTTAGGGTTCCAAACCCTAACGCTTACTGGGTTGGTTCAGGCCATCCAAACCGAACTGAGACCTGTTGAACTGGATCTGGACCCAAAAAAAACAATTTAATTAAATTAAATTAAATGAATGAAATGCAAATAATAATAATAATAACATACTAATAATAATATAATATAAACTATATAATATATATATTTCAAAAATATTTTTTAAAACTATATATTATATTCTAAAAAAATTTCCAAAACTATAGTTTTCAAAAATGATTTAAGAATATTATATAAGATTCCAAAATATGTTTTTTTTAAAACTATATATTATATAATTTTCCAAAAATGTTTTTTTTAAAAAAAAAAACTATATATTATATATATTTTCAAAATGATTTCAAAACTATATATTATATATATTTTCAAATGCATTTTCAAAAACTATACATTATATATGTTTTCAAAAAAAAAAATTTAAAACTATATACTATATATATTTTCGGAATGTTTTTGAAACTATATAGTACATATATTTTAAAAACATTTTCAAAAATTATATTATATTGCTATAAAAAACAGACGAAAATGAGTGTCTACACCTCAGTATCATCATCATCATCAGTTGGATATGAAGAATCTACTGTCATAGAATTCCTTGTCTCCTCGACCGTCCATGATGTGCATTTGATCCTATCAAAGTGTAAGCAAGGTTAACGCATTATATCCATGGTCACACCGGTGAACGAAGAAGAGAAACACTAATATGCTACAGAAGAAAACATACTATTTCAGATCTTATTTTCTCCACTCTAGCCTGCAGTGCTGAAATATGCTTTAAGAGTGCCTGTTAACAGAATAAGTAGAAAAGATGAGTCCTTTCAGAGGTGTCTGCAATGTCAATCGGTAAATTAAGGAGTTTCACATTAAAGGTGGAATAAGGAACATGCTATGTAGCTCCATACAGCCAAGGGAGGAGTTATTGAGAGATACCTCGTGTCTTTGAAGCTCAATAGAACGTGCCAAAGCCCTCCTCTTTGTCAAAAGATTCTTCGGCCTTGTTGTAGAAGGTCGCTCATAGTCCTTTCCTCGATAAACAATTATGGCATATCAACTGAAACCAAAACTCCACCACTTTCAGCTTTGAGCGCTATCGCGACCTTTTTTACCTGATCAAAATTTTTAGCCTTCATAATGATCTTAATCAACTCCCTGTATTTCCAGTGCAAGTGCATGTTCTCTATAGTACCATCGAAAACTCCACGTCTCCCTGAAGTGAGAAATTGAACTCCCATAAAAATCTCAAATTCTGAAAAGGAAAACTGATAACTCTTGTAAAAGAGAGATACCAAGAAGTAAGAAAGCTTTCATCCTCAACCCAAGCTTGCGAAACATAAACCTTTCCTCATCAGTTATGCTTTCCGGATCTGCCTGTCTGTCAGCTGGTTTTAAATAATCTTCAACCTTAGATAAAGCTCGTTCAGCTTTCAATAGCTTTCGATCAGCCTGAAAGGGAAATATTCCACATTCAAACCTATGTACGTTTAAATATACAAATTACGAGTAATGACAGTATTCAGAGTATAAAACTAAGAAACACAGCATGAAAACTTAGCTAATGAAGATTCAAGGAACTCACAAAAGCCAAGTTCTTTTCAAGTTTCCTGACTAGGTTGGCATGCCTCAACATTTCTGCTTCCTTCATAACTTTTCCTTGTGATGATCATCCAGCCTCTTTCCCCATCTAGCATCAGCATCCAAAGTTTCTCCGAGGGTACCTGCAGGCCCCCGATTGCTCAGCTACTTTGGTGCTTGGTACAAATAAACCTGAGGCTCTTAACCGTGCCTGCTCCTCTACATCTTGCAGGGACTTCGCCAATCTTTCCCTTTCCAATAATGCTTCAGCAACATCTGCTGACAAAAAGTTCTTTCCTCGGTAGAAGACCAAGAAGTCCTTGTTTCTGGAGAGAAACATGCCCCCTGTTAATTTCTGAAGTTAATCACAAGAAGTATGTGATCAACAGTTCAATCTGGTGTTTTCGGAGTCCAAATAGTTGAACATAACATGTTTATGAAATATAACCGATATGAATACCATTAAAAGTCCACATCCCTAAGAGTTACCAGAATTTGCTTTATTCTAATAATATTTAATCTAAACAATGGACTACTTATTCAGCCTCGGGCACCGGTGCATCACCAGAACATTCTTAGAATGATCACGAGATGATGACAGCCAAAACAGAAGGAATGCTGAATTATTGAATTCATCAATTATTGAATTGTCTAATAGAGTTGTCTAATTTAGTTGTATGAATTCATCAATTATTAAAGGAATGCTGAATTATTATGGAGCATAAAATTGCATAAATATTCCATATTTAAATTGATTCAACTTATTCCTCATGGCTTCAATCACAAGGACTTCAAAAATTGGATTCGTAGCAACAGAAGGCAGGAATGCAATAAGACAATAGCAGAGACAATTGGACAAGGTCCACTAACATATTCCCATTAGCTGGAACGACTCAACATAGGCTATGTTTTTGAACAGAACACAAAATACATTCATGTTTGATTCTCTTGGGCATGAATAAAGCACATAATCCATTAACTGTACAAAAAGCCAAGCTTTTTACCAAAAAAATTCACTGCTCAGAGGATAAAGACAGAACACCAAATAAAGGATAGGAAGCACTGGAAACTAGCTGACAAAAAGATACAACGAAATGGCCGATAAAATTTAGTTTAATTACCTTGAGATCTTCAGCCATTCTCTCACTAGTAGTTAGTTGCACTCCTCGTTTGAGTGCAATCTTCGCAATATAACTTTTTTCCCACAATTTAATCATGGCCACTGCCAGACCTTGGAGTTGCCTACTTCTACCTGGACATATATACTTCATTAGACATTCAAAAGAACCATATTTAGATCATCTGCAGTGACACAATAACTGTAGCAAACCTAAAGCGAAATGCGGAGGAAGAACTCTGGCAAGTCTCCTCAAAGATGTTGCTTCCTTTACTCCAAGAGAAGATCTTACTCCGTAAGGAAGTACTCTAAATGGAGGCTGATACCCAGGAACTATTCCAGGAAGCAAATCAGCATCAACTGGTAAGGGATTACATCCTGGCCAATCAGCATATCTAGGAACCAAGCCCTGTAACAGCTTGTCTACTTCATCTTCATACTTTATTTCTGACAATGGCTCTGTATTTTTATGCTCAGCAGCAGCAGTTTCGGAGTTTGCCTTTGGTGGAGCCACATCATTTTGGGAACCCAAGTCAGAAGGATCCTTAGTTTTATCAGCCACTGGGGGTGATGAATATGTACACATCTCATTTTTCTTATATATTTGTTTGTTCAGGTGCACCGAGGGAACCTCATAACTAACACCTCTATATAATGAAACGGACGTCCCAGACCTCCAAATTACCAATCCTCCAGTTTTTTCTGCACAAATGAGAAGACAAAACAGCCAAATTAGCAATAGATAGATGACTAACAATTTCATACTGTGAGAGATAGGAGTTGTAACATTCTTACATATTATCATCCCGTAAAATTACATTATTAATTATTCTTCATTTTTGTACAACATTAAGCAAGTGGAAGAACTATGGAGTAAACATTGCAACATGATATGTATATATACATATTTTCAAAGAGGTTAAGTATATAATTAATCTGAAATTTCCATTTACCAACTTGGTTATTCTTCAAATATTTCTACTTTCCAAGCAAAAATGGTTAAGAACTTTCTACAAATATTTAAAACTAAAATAATGAAAGTTCATCAGAAGCAACCTCCAATATTTCATGCATCCTTTCCATATTTAGAGCAGGTGCCCCTTCAATCTTTAACCTCACAATCTCCATTGTCTTCCACTTCTCATGAATTGTATCCACCACTTCTTGAGTAACACCAGAACCCTTAATTCTCATTTTACTCTTAGTCCGAAATGTCAAGTTCTTTAACCTTCTAAGATCAGACTCGGGCAGAGTCAATTCTGCCACTGAGGTCTTATTATCTCTTCTGGCTGTCCGCTTCTTCTTCTTCCTTCCTTTTTTTCCCATGGAAACCTTACTTCCCCATCTCTCTCAAACACACTTTCGACCCCCAAAGGCGACTCGTTTGAAAACCCACCTCTGGTATTTGGTAACATTCCTTCTTCCACATAAATCATATCCTCCGTAGAACCTCTTTCATTCTCTCTCCTTGGTTGTTCTTCACCCTTTCCTTTCTGTTCAGTTTCCTCTCCAACGTACCCAAATTTCTTCAATTTCTCCACTAGTTTCTCCATGGTACTGCTGCTGCTGCTACCATTGTTACCAATCTTTGAATAAGACAAGCTCCATAAATTCCCATTTTTTCTATAGTTGAACACTGTTTTTGGTGGTTTCGGCCCATTTCTTTTGTGGGTTTTGTTCCAATTATCTAACCAATTACTTCTCAAGGTGGGAAAAGCTTTGGTTTGGCTTTCTGGGTATTGGTGAACATGTGAGCTTGAAGTGATAGTACGGTTAGCGGCACAAAAATTTAGGGTTTTGAGAGGGAGATTAGATGAACTAGACCTGAAAAAAGGGAGAGGGAGACTTGAAATGAATCCAAGAAGGTTGATTTGGTTGTCGTTGTAGGATGAAATAAAGTCATTGAATAGATGAAGAAACAAGATGCATAAACGAATCATCAGGAGTGGAAAATTTAACAATGGATATTTGGATTAATTTTTGAAGAAGGCTATGGATTTCAAAGTAGTTTCATGTAGTTTCGCTACATGAGTGTTATAATCAAAACTGGAGATGCTTATAGGTCGAATTGGGCGAGGCTCGTACAATACTTTTTAGGATAAACTATACTAAATACCATCGATTTTACTGCTAAACTTTTAAAAAACTTCAATCTTATTAGCATTGGATGATATGTTAATTTTATTTTTTTTAAGACAAAAATAGAAATTCATTAAAAAATCTAACTAATCCTAAGCGGAAGAAAAAGAATGCCCAAGCCAATATCGAACAAAAAGAAGCTCAACGAACCCACATAAACGCAAACTTCATAGCACGAAACACACAACAATCCTATTACAATTGCAGCACAGCCGCCTGCAAAACTGGAAAGCAAAAAGAAGGAACAGGGACCCGAGCAACCATATCTAGCGAAAGGAAAAATGCTAGGCCACAACCAAACTGCAGAACCACAAGGAGCCAAGAGCCGCAAAAAGCATCGACCACATCACCTCTTACAACAACTCAACACTAACCAAAGCAATGCAACCCACCATGCACTCAACCCACGGAAGAAGAATTGGCACAGACCGAAACAAAAACAACCCCTACAACAGCAAAACGACCCTCCAAACCAGTACCCACTGGCACTGAATACAGCGAAACCTGCAGGGAAACAATAAAGCCAGGGACGAGCCACCACCCACAAGGCGTGAACTTAAACAACACAGAAGCAAAAACAGCTCAACACCATAAAGATAAAACAAACCAACCCCAGAAATTCAACACGCAAAAACACAACAACGAGAGCTAAAACGAACCAACAAAGGACCGGATCCACACCCTCTCATCATCACATCAATAACAAAGGAAAAATCTAAACATGGACAACAACACAGTGACCTACGATGAAGCAGGCAACCAGCTGGGAATCACCAAACCTTCTCACTCGACTGCTCCTCACAGCAGCCACCGAGGGATTTCTAACAAAATCCAGAACATAGGGGACAACAAACGGCCAAACACTTTTACTCCACCACCCAATCCACATGATAGCCAAATCAAAAATCTGGTCTGCGCTAAAACACTTATTCTTGAACATAATGTCATTCCGACAAAGCCATATAGTCCACATGAAGCCAAACAGAGCTAAATGCCAGATTGACCTCCTAGGGAAAGACCTCAAGCATCCAATCCAGTACAAGATAAGAGCTTTAACATTACCTGGGCATACAAAGTTAAAGTTCCACAGCCTACACCACTTTGCCACACAGACCATACAACCTCACAGTGACGAAACACATGATTTACAGTCTCTGGATCCTTACGACAGAAAACACAAAGAACAGAAACTAGACTCCCCACCCCACGGTTAGCTAGATTAACTAACGTCGAAATTCTAAAAAGGGTAGCTCTCCAAACAAAAGCCTGGACTTTAGGGGGGGGGGGGGCTAGGTTCGCCCACACCAACTTCCAGACCGGATCGGGCTCAAGACCAGAACTCGACAAAGCTTTATAAAATACGTTGGGATAAAACTTACCATCCGGGGACCCCGCCCACCTCAAATGATCCACCATAAACCTACCACTAACACCTTTATTGATAGCTAACATAAACTCATTCCAAATAATTATCTCCCAATCAAACAACACTCTTCTTTTTGTTATGTTCCAAACCCAGACACCATTGACTTTGGACCCGAAATCTACGACTTTACCGGATTTTCTAACTGCCACCCCGAAAATCCTAGGAAAAGCCATCTTAAAAGAAGGGAACTCAGTCCAACGATCATTCCAAAAATCAACAAATCTGTCGTCACCAACAACACAAGAACAACTGGAGTGGAAACTACCCTCAAAATTAATGGCAGAGCCAAAATGTTTCTCCATTAGTACTAAGATGACACTAGGATGTGTTGATGTGGAAGCTAAAAAAATATTTTTTTTACTTCACATCATCATATTCTCCCTTAGATAAACTTATCTTATCGTCTTCTATCAATTTTTATTTAATTTTTTTTTCAATTCTCTTTGAAACTCACGAAGCTAAACAAAAACTAATATTTGAGAGTCAAGGGCCTTTCTCAAATTTGTGAGATTTGAGGTATTTGTTCAAAAATCTTAAAGGTAAAAAAATATTCTTTTGAGAAACGAACAACATACCTAGAAAATAGAATCATTAGATGATTATCAAAGAATATCTGAGTATTAGAATATCAAACCTTTAGATAGATTTTTCATCAATTTTGAATGAATTTTTTTGAAAATATCAATATGAGAAGAAGAAACAAGTAAAATGCAAACTTTTTGATAATAATATTATCGTGAATGAAAATCAATGATAGCTGGTAATTGACTAGCAGTGATGGTTGAGTATTTGTAAGGACTAAAATGATAGGCGAACTAAGGTTTAGTGTCTAAAAATGAAACATTTTGAAATTTAGTTACAAAATCAAGAAA
The DNA here is from genome assembly GCF_006381635.1 of Hibiscus syriacus. Lineage (NCBI taxonomy): Eukaryota > Viridiplantae > Streptophyta > Magnoliopsida > Malvales > Malvaceae > Hibiscus > Hibiscus syriacus. The sequence continues at coordinate 28,348 of NW_024061930.1, read as the reverse complement.
CAAACTAAAGTTCATGGGGAGGAAGACGACAATATTATCATGTGTTAATGATCTAACGGTTCAATGTTATAACTGAAGCTAAAACCAATGCCTAGTGTTAAAATTGAAGGTTTTTAAAGTTGAGTGATAAATTGATATAAATCTTAAAATTTAACGGTATTTTATAAGTTTACCTATTTTTTTATTCAAACTCCGATGCACCTAAATTATAAGCTTCATTTTCCACTCATAAAACCGAAAGATTTTGAGCTTGATTCGACTAGGGCCGTAAATGAGACAGACAAATCGCGAGTTACTCAAGATCGATTAGATCAAGATTCGATAAATACTCGGATCGAATGGACTCGAATCGAGTTTGAGCTCTACTCGAGTTATTAACGAGCCGAAACTAGCTACTTAATATTCGACTCGAAAATATAATATATTAAGATTTTATTTTTTTAAATAAATTATTAATAATATTAATATTAATATTTATGTATTGATTTTTTTTAAATACAGTAAGATTTCATGTATTTAAATTTCATATTCAAGTTTGAGTTTAAGTCTTCAATCGAGTTAAGTTTAAGAAATTTTTTTCATTTCGAGCTGCTCACGAGCTTCAGTTCAGGATTTCGAGTTCGAGTCGAGCTTGAAAATTTTAAGCTTGCGAGTTTTCGAGTCGAGTCAAGTCTCGGCTCGTTTACACCCCTAGATCCGACCCCCAATATTTAATGGATTAAATCATTTTTAAAATTGAAATAAAAAATCACATAATAATAAAATAATCTGAACTAAATCCTGAAAAAAATTAAACAATAATACTTGAAAATATTATACGCTTTCTGTTCATGGTTTGCAAAAGGAAAGATTTGTGCTACCTCAGTTATTGTTCAAACCATAAGTTTCAGCTGAAATTTTGACCCATTTTATTATACATCTCACCTTATATTTGATGTGAATTAAATTTAAGAAGATTTCAACTGATCTAAAATTTAGAATGAAAATTTTATATTTGACATGATTTAACCCGATATTCGACAAATAGAGATATAATTAAAATATACATATAAGGGTATTAAAGTAATTATTTTAAATATATAAATGACAATTATATTATTATTTCATATCGTGTCAGATAAATTTATCATCGTAAACTCGATTTGATTTCAACTAAATCTTAAAATAAAATTCTTAATTCTATAAAATCAGATCAAATTAAAATTTATCAAATTCAATTATGTAATGTTCATTGTTCACTGTTTAACCTATTGGTTTTATTTATTAGTTTTAAAATATAACTATTATATTTGAAACCATATATAACAAATATAATTATATTTCTTTCTTTCTTTTTTAATAAATCTGGAATAAATAAAAAGTAATATATGTTCAAAGATTCTCAACCTACTGACAATGAATGCTTATACCCCTGCATATGCAGTGCTCAAATCCGAGAACTCAAAGAATAATAATAAGTCTCTAAACTACTAAAGTGGTTTAATTCGTGTAAATATATAACAAATATATAAATTTGAATCAGGCCGAATTAAGAAGTTTTTATCCAAAGTTAAACCCAAATAAAAAAACAGGCCTTAAAATTTTCTAAGTTCATTTTTAGACTAATAATTCTCTTGTATTTTAAGCATACCTTTATGAATAACTCATTCCATAAACAGGTTTGATGAAAACTTAATTTGGAATTTTCAATATTTTCAAAGAGTAAAACCATTTTCAAAGGGACATGTGACATTAGATGGCAATAGATTGTTGAAAGTTCTTTGTTGAAGAATTCAAGCATGAGGTTCTAGACCCAATAATGAACATTTGATGCAAAAGAGGACAATCAAATTAGGATTTGGCTAAATTCTTTCTGTTACAGATAGAAACAAGAAGATGTAAATTAGAAAGATGATGAATATATAAAAAGATAATTAAAAAGATAAATAAAAATAGTAAAGAAACGAATTTTTGAAAATTCTTCCCAATAGGTATGAATGTGGCGTGAACTAGGGTTTTAATGTGTTGTTGGCGTGAATGATAGTATGATGGCGATGATGTTGATTACGGATGTGGCGATGATGATAGTCGTCCTAAGCACCCTCATAATCGCGATGAAAAGACAACCCATAGTTTGAAGATCTCCCTCACATTGAACTAGCATAACTCCGTGATGAAGAAAGCTTCGAAAGCAATTAGTATTTGTAAAAACGTACTCACGTTGTGTTAATAATCAAGAACAAGTGCATGGAGTGTCCTTTATATAGGAAGGGATTCCAGAGTTCTAAGCAACTAATGAATAAAATAATAATAAACTAAAAGATAATGTTTTAGCTCTATCTTAATTCTTATCAATAATGTTTTGATTTTATCTTAATTCATAATAAAATAATAAATCTAATCCTAAAAGATAATGCATATTTTTATATTAAATTATATTACAAATAATCGATAAAAATATTAAAAAATCGTAATATTTACAAAATTCTGTATAAAGATTTCTACATGCACTATCTTCGCTAAATAGTCATATCTTGATTTTCCGACACCGGATTGATGGGTTTCAAGAATTATTGGAAAGCTAAGAGATGGTCGTATTTCCAGAAGACATGTCGACCAAATAACACCTGAATCTCAATCACCGCAAGTCTGCTACCTTTTTTGTCTTCTTTTCTAAGGCGTGTGGATCAATTAGAAGAGTCAGTTTATCTTCCTTTGGTGTGAGGCGTGTGGTGCATGTATCATCCCCTCTTCAAAAAGATTCAACCTCGATTTTGAAACAACAAAGAGTGAAATATTAAAAACATTGGTGTCCCACCCAAAAGTGTGCTGCAATTTCGTTCCCATCTTGCAAAGCAACGTTAATTTCATATGTAGGAGTAATTTGACTCTTCTCATGCATGCATCATTCCCACACTCTTTAAGAGGATTCATCCTTCGAAGGGCGTATGTTCATCCGGTTTGAGCTTGAGTAAGAAGGAATTATAATCAAAGGTGGCGTCAATTGGTTGAACTTCTTGAAGGTTCGCATGATGGCAGTTCGCAAAATACGCTCTGCATGTCTGAAGGTTCGCATAGCAGAGGCTCGTAGTAACAAAAATCAAATGAATAAATCTTATAAGGAAAAAAACCCGAAAGATTTATTATTATAACATTTGGAAGTATTATATATAGATTTAGACCCTAAAAGTAAGCTCACATTTCAATAATATTCCAAATATGTAAAAAAACATTAAAAAGAAAAATGAAATGAAAAATATTGCTTGGAACTATGTGTGTTTTATTATTTCTTTTCTTTCAAATAGTTTTCCAATTGCATGCATCAAAAGTTATATAAGTAAAAGACAAATTTCTGTTTTTATTGAAGTGTCCTAATTTTTCATTGAAACCTGACTCGCATGCAAAGAATCTCCAATAAACTTTCCCCGAGGTCTCAAGATCCAACCAAACTCTTCACCCGGGCATAGGACATTATTAGTACAAACAGAATTGCACAAAGTATCCCAGAGACAATCACCACCTATCATCACAAACACAAGAATAAAAAAAAGAAGATGAACAACAAACGATCAATCACCAGATGCAGAGTCAGCCTAACATCGATGTATAATACGTTAACAGATGAAACAGTTTGCTTACCCATTTAAACATGTATCCATGGTTACTATTCCATGTATATGGAATGTTCATCCCAAATATTGCAGTCACCAAGGAATAGATGGATAAACACACGGTTCCCGAACTTAGAAACAGTTCTAACTGCAAAATTTTAAGATCACTTCAATCTTTAGAATGCAAAAATTACTTAGAAGGAAGAAGATTAACGGACCTGGATCAACTGGTTTCGATGGTTATCAAGCTGCAAAAAGAAATAAGCTCGATTCAGCCAGAAAATCATAGCACACAGCACAACATATTCAATAATATATTTGCGTTTACCTGAATATTGATGTAATCCTCAGTATCATCGATGTATTCCCGCAACTGCATAATTTCAAGTTAAGCAGCAAAAAAATAATAAAAAAATAAAAATAGAAATACAGACTTTGGAAAATACAGAAAATTGTTGAAAAGAATCCATGTAATTTTTAATAATGGTTAACAGGCCAAATATAAGAAGAAAAAGGGTACAAGAGGATGATTACCGTTGTTAATTTGTTCAATGTTCCATCAATTTGCATAAAGTAGGCCTGCAAAGCAAATTGTTACCAACTTAGCCTTTTTGGTAGATAAATTTTTAAACACGAGAAGTAAATCATCGTTTTAACTTTTAACCTCCAGTAACATTTCAAGCTCCTCAACATCATTCTCGTCGCCACGAACTGTTGCTATACTTGCTCTACTTGCCCTGGAAATTTTCGATCCTATCGTAGGAGATGCAGGATACCAATTCGCAGCACCTGATCCACTAACAGGTGAAGTTCCAGCCAATTTTCTTGACAAATAAAGGTCAGACATATCATCATCATCATCCAGTAGCTGTTCTAGTTCATCTCTCACCTACACAAATCGATGATTAGAACATCATTCTTTGCCACTTAATGTAACTATTAAACATTGTTTTTACACTTTTTAACTATTAAACATTGTTTTTACACTTTCAGCTTCCATTATAATCTAGGCAGAGTCTCTGAAATATGCAACTCATCAATCCCTTAGATACATTACATGGTCCATTTAATAATCAGCCTCTAGAATGTGAAACTCTCAAGAATTTATTACTTAATATAGCAGTAGTTGAACCGAAGAGACCGAACTGCATATGATAAAAACAAAAAAAAGTTTCACATGCACATCAACATGAATGAAGTTGTACCTTTTGTACCCGAGCAGTCAATCTGGTCATTGCACTCTTCAATTTACGAACTCTATCCAAATTACGACTACTGATCTGCATATGGCGTATTTCAGAAATCACAATTCAAAATGAACAGGACTCCAGAGGAAGGACAGAGAAACAAAGCTATTCAAAATTTGGTAAACGTGAAAGAACGATTACCTGTGAGGTCAGCTCGTCTAAAGCAGGATAAGCTGCAGTCTCTAGTTCTAGTGTTCGTGCTGCTAGAAAACTACAAATAGACTCTAAAGCAACCTCCAATGCTCGGAATTCAAATGGAGACTCTGCATGGCATGGACTAGATTGTTTAGATGTCAAAGAGTAAAATCAGAAAATTATGATGTTATATTAAGGATGAAATTGCTGAAATGTCAAATGAGTTTTCTGATGTTCATCAACCTAGCTGCTGGATTTACACAATTAACAACACGTACCATCTTCGTCACCCTCAACATCATTTTGTCCATTCGTATAGTCCTGACCTTGGCGTATGACATTCGCCCGAGGCAAACGCCTCTGAAGTTCTTGAACAACAGGGACAACATTTTCATCTGATGGATCTCGAAGCAAAACCTGTTTCAAATACAACACAAATTACTATCTGCAACAGCTGCCCATTAAAACCCTAATTAAAACACTCGTAACTACTCATAATAATTGAGCTTACAAGATACACAATAGAGTAATCTCAATCAATGAAAACCCTAAGCAGCAAAAATTGACTAGACAAGCAGATTATATCATTCAAAACACATAGTACTTCATACTTAGAACTCATTTATAGTTTCAAAAATCATAAGTAAAATTCTCTCAGGTTCATGTATTCACTTCATATTAGAAATTCATCCTTCAACTTCAATATTATGAACTAAGCCCAGAAAATCGTTTCAAGTTTTAACAGATAAAAGGCTGAACCACTTCTGTTCATTTCTAATCCACTTCAGCTGTAATTATTTCACTATAAAACAAACTAAACAACCCTCACTCCACACATTAAATGAACGAAATCCAATATCAGGCAGTAACTCTATAGAATCCATCCAAGAAATAAAACAGACAAATTCAGGATCTAACTTTATCTACAAAAACAAACAAAAAAGATTCTGTCAAAAGCTATAACTCAAAAACCAATCAATCGGGCAACACTTGCTCAAAAACACCTCAGCAATATCATCAAGAACTCCAAAATTAACATCTTTTATACATACATACATACATACATACATACATATATATATATATATATATATATTAACTAAACTGAATTAACAAAAGGGAGAAAAAAAACCCACTAACCTCCTCAGAAGTAATAATTGCTTTGATATGCTGCAAATCAGAAAACACAAAAAACAAAATAAGCTAAAGAAAGAGTTCAAAGAAAAAACAAAAACAAAAAGTTAACAAATGTAACCTCCAAATTTAAGACTATAGCTCCATCACGACCGAGAATGGTGGAAGGGTAAGACAAGAGAGGGTCGAGGATCCGTAAATCTCGGGCATGGATGTTAACTCGATGCATGATGGCATACTTGTCGACGTCGAGCACGGTGGTCTCCCCCGTGCTATCGAGAAGGACCCAACTTCGAGACGGCTGCGCCTTCTTCTTCACCGCAACCACCGCCTGTGGGTCCGCTGGCACCACGTGCACCATTTCTTACCATCACAGTCAACTATCTCCGACCCAACCAACCCCGCTTTTCAAAAATCTAGCAAAATAATACTATAGCTTTTTGCTTCTTCTTCTTCTTCTTTTCAAACCACTTCAATATTGACCGATTTTCACATGAATTTAAACGGGTTTCTCTTCTTTTTGATGTTGGGAGGTTTTTTATTCTCTGTTTATTTGGAGGGGTGCGTGTCTTTGGAGCTTGGATCGAAATCTAACATGAAAATCTGCTTTTAGGGTCACTCGGAATTTATTCTTTTTAAAGAAATTTTTAAACATTTAATTGCGTAAAATAATATGCATGACGTGGGTTTCATCTCTCGTCAAATTACACAACTCATCCCTCTACTAAAAAACTAGTCACGGATTAATTGCATATATATTTAAGCTTTGTTTGAGATTTTAATTTTAATATTAATTATGTTTTGAAAAAAAATAAAATTAAAAAAAATTATTATTTGAAAATTTTCAAAATGTTAATAAATTTATTATTTTTAATTATCTATATTAGTAATTAAAGTTTTACTTAAATTTAGTGTCATCAATTAATTCATACATTAACTCAATTGATAAATACAAATTTACTTCCGCCAATGAGTGTTGACACAAGTGGTTGTGATTCAGGAATTTGAGCTTGTAATGTCAAGTTCAAATCTTAGTGGGCAACTTGTAAATTCATATGTAAATCTCAATCGGATTTTAAGTATGTATTGACCCTGGACTAGGAATCACCCTTAACCTAAACTTTTTATGTAAAAAATACAAATTTACCTCCTTCTTCAAGTATAATAAATAGCTTTGTAAGGTATTTTCAGATTTTTATATTTTTATAGATATTTAAATAAAATTATTAGAACTCATTACTTAAAATACAAATACATTATCAAATTTTGTCCAAGGTGATGCATGGCGCCGTGAACTCGAGACAGTGGGCACGAACAAAGTAATGCATAAAATCTCCCCATGTTTGTCAAGATGGGTATTTTCAAATAACAGGGGATTGAGTTAATTTTATTATAATTATAACCAACACAGACAAAAATATATATAAAACAAAAAAATGATGGAATATTCTGTGTCAACAAAAATTTAATAAATAATTTTCATTTTAAAAATATAAAATATAATTATAAATAAAAAGTAGCTGTTTACCATAAAGTAAACATAACAAAGATTGCAGTCAAATATTCATATAAAATAATTACTTTCTAAAACCAAAACATTTTGAGATGGTGATGGATGCAGCCATCAATCTGGTGCTACACATAATTCATCTAATGTGACTGAAATAACCAAAATATCAAAGAACAAGGTTAAAATAATTTATTTAACTTTGAAAACTAATAAAATAGGTAAAATAAGTTAAAAATAGTACATGTTTATAGATTTTAAAAACTTTAGATATATTTTATTTATTTTTAAAAAACAATAAGCTTGAAAGATTATCCCATTAACATTAAAAATATGTACAATTAGAATAAGAAATCAACCAAATGTATTTAAAAATAAAAGAAAATATAATTTTTTCAAATAAATCAATTATCAAATAATTTTAGAATTTTAAGATTGTTACTGATATTCAGATATTATTTTTAAAAAAATTAATTCAAAATGAAAAGAAATATTTCATGTAATTTACCTAAAATTTAAATATATTAATCTAATTATTAAATTAAATTTTGAAGATAAATTGTTCAATGTAATTTGAAAATTTATAGGTTTTTATTTTTAAATTTAATTATTTAGATTTTTATTTCAGAACTTATTAACATTTTTATCATTATTTAAATTAGGCTTAAACTAAAAATAAGTCCTAAAATTATATCATTTTTTTTGCTTTAAGTCCTTAAATTATTTTTTGGTCAAAATAAATCTTTAAACTATTATATCTAATAACTTTAGATACCTAAACTATTTTTTACCAAGATAAATTCCTAAGCTGTGATTTTTTTCTTCAAGTTTTTAAACTATTTTTTTGATCAAAAGTACTTAATTTTATGTGACATGTCACCATATTATAGGCCGAAAAAAATTTCTTTAACTAAAAAATGACCTGACTTAAAACAATTACCTATAACAATTTAATAACTTATTTTAAAAAAATAATTTAAAATATAAAGCAAAAATAATAAAATTTAGGGGCTTATTTTATCTGTAACCCTTTAAATTAATATAAAATGTGTGATCTTTTTAGATTTTTCAAAAACTATACATTATAAAATAACCGACATTGAAGAAAAAAAAATAGCGGAATGATTGAAGTGGTTAGCGATGTAGGCGTAATGTATATATATTTAATTAACTATCTCAAATGTAATTGATTGGTTCCTAATACTAACCTAATCAATTGGTTTCTTTCTAGGCTTTCTTTTTACAGCATGGACATAGAAAATTATTTAAAATGGTAAACTATACAAATGATCACTAACATTTGAGATAGTTTTTGTTTTCTTCATTGAAGTTTTAAAAAATAATAAATTAATCACTAACGTTATTGATTAGTAACAAAATGGTCTCTCCGCTGTCGTCCCGCTAAATTGACGAAGTGAAAATGTTAAAAAAATGTAATATTTAGTTTTACCCCTAAAATATTGTTTAAACATTAAATAGGTCATTGAACAATGATTTTATATATAATTTAACCCCAAAGATTTTAATTTTCAGTTTTTTACAAACATTTCACCACCACCTCTATATCTAAACCACCTTCCGATTAAAACTAAAACACCACTTAGACAAATCATCGCCTTAATTGTTAACAATTCCCTTCATTAATTAGTTTACACAAATTAAATAAATTTTCATTTCAAATCCTAAACTTTTTCATAATAGTTGAATAGGTCCCTATAGCTTTAACAATTAATTTACAACATCAATCGAGTATAGTAATGATAAAACATCTAATTTTTCATAATCCATTATTAAATCAATTGAATCCTTAACCCTCTAAGCCTCTCTCCTCCAATTCCATAACATATACTAATCAAAACCAAAAACTAATAGTACCAAAGTGTAGAGAATTTAATAGAGGAAAATAAAAATAGATTTTATGTCTAGACCTTAAATCCAACTTAAAGGGATTGAAAATCAAATTTGGAACTTACCTATATGCTCTTGGGAGTTCACGGCAGCAGCTCCAAAAATGGAAAAATATCTTTAACTTTATTTTCTTTTAATTTTATCCTTTTTAACCATTAATATTTAAAATGAATTTAAATTCATTTTAATGTACAATGATCATTTTGCTCTTAAGATCCAATATTTCTCATTATTCCACTTATCAATTTTCTCATCCAAAGGCTGTAATTATACCGATAAATCAGTAGTTTACAACTTTGCCCTTATAAGTTTCCAAAATATCAATCTTGCCATTTTTAATCCAATTGTTAAGATTTAACATGGAAATCATCTTAAATCCAATGGTCCATAGCCTATCATATTTTAACATATGAAATGACTTTTTTGCCCTTGCTCTATTATCTAGCAAAATTTCCTAAATTTTTTATTCAATTTGATTATTCGAGTTTTTCCCAAACTTTAACACTTTATAGCTTTTAACATAATTTATGAGTAAAAAATCCACATAATACCCAAACCTCATTCTTAGGGGTGAACTATTCATTTAAAAGATACAAATTATTTTCAAGAAAATTACTATTTTAATATCTAAAATTTTTGCTAGTTTACACTTTAACCCCCAAACTTTTATTTTATTCATTTTGGTCACAATCATATTTTTTGGTATTACAATATATTACCTTATATGATTGACAAGCATGCCAGATATGCACTATCTACTTGATTCATGCACATGACATGCATTATGGATATCTTGATAAGAATGCTAGCTTGATGTTGTCGATTGTGGATAGCTTGTTGTTATGTTCTGACTAGAAATATAGTCATTTATTGTATGTCACGTTGCATGAGACAGGTTGTACAAGAGGAAGATACTGATTCTTTAATATGTATCATGCTACTACTTGTTGTTGTAATACGATCATATATTATTGCTTATTATTATAATACGATTACATATTACTATTTGTTGGAGAAATAAGGTGTTACTGAGTTCGGGGAACTTTGCTTGTGGTTATTAGTGGAAGGATGGGTAGATAGGGCTTACCAGTATATCATGCATTTTATATGATGTTATGTGATTGATTTCTATGTTGGCATACTCTCAGATTCCTTTTATGCACTTATATACCACACTGAACTTTATAACTAGTTACCTATTTTATTTTCCTTTGAGATTGATGTTGATCACCAATCTCAGAATCGACATGTTTTAGTCGATTCTCATTTTTTTTCAAGTATTATTTTTTTAATTACTTTTCAAGTATTGTACTATTTTATATTTTTTTTAGATTTTTTATTATTTTCTTGAAATTTAAATTTTATTTTGAAAAAACTTATTTTGTTTTAAGTTTAGTGACATTTTAGATTTTACTGTAATGTTTAGGTCAAACCCAATGTATTACAACAAGAGTGAAATTGGCAAAACTTTGAGGCTTGAAAATTATTTTTTATTTTTCTTTTTTATAAATTTCATGTCACCAATTTATAATGAAATTTAACGAAACGAACGAGATTCATAGATAAAAAGGTACAAAGATGTAATGTATTTAAATTAAGTGTAAAGTATACAAATAATCTCATCGACTATAAGATATTATTTTGTTGAGTCTCTTGACTATTATAAGTTACATATCGGTCCCCTTACTATATTGTTGAGTCATCCGACTATTAAAAGTTACAAAATTGTCACCTGACTATTCATATGTTTTAAACTCATAATTTTTGGTTAAAAACTTGATGTTTGTATGAGTTGGATTCAACCTACTAATTGGGATATGATAAATTTATATTTTAATGATGTCTAATGTACTGTCGTAGCTTTCAAGCACTGGCTCGACAGTATAATGTTTCAAGCACTAATTCGGCGGCATAATGTAAACAAAGAGTCGATGCACAAAATACAGTTCAAACGGTTATGGGATCATATTTTATCATATCTCAGTCAACATGTTAACGTTCAACTCAGACGACCACCGATTTTTTAATGAAAAATGACGAGTTTGAATATACGAATAGTCAAGTGACTATTTTGTAACTTTTAATAGTCAGAGGACTCATCAAATCAGCATCCTATATAGCCAAGGAATCATCTTGTAACTTTTAATAGTTGGAGGACTCGACAAAGTGATATCTTATAATTAGGGGACCATTTGTGTACTTTACTCTAAAATTAAAATACGAAGATTACCATTTATTCAAAAGAGTACAAGGACTCTTATAGTATTTAATCCTTAATAAATTAACTCCCGAGTAAGTATAATGAAACTCTTTTTAATACCTAGTAACCCTAGGAATAGAAAAATGACCCTTTCCTAGCATGCACTTTAAAAAAAAAATTAAAGTTGATTGTGGGATCCAAGTTATTTATTGTCAAATAATTTATGGGACATAATTTAAAGTCCTTCAAAAATATAATTAGATGGGATGTAATGTTAGGAATTCAGGTCTGACTGAATATCTGTCAAAAACATAAAAATATAATGCTCAAAATTATAATTAGATGGGATATAATGTAAGGAATTAGGGTTTGGAACATGGACACGTGACAACTGACAAAGGCTCAAGGGTGGACAGAGTGTTATTTTAAAAAGCTCAATGTAAAAATAAATATCAAAACTAAACTCTAAGTTAATTTTAAGTATTTAAAGAATATTTTATTGCCAACAAATCCTACCACCGTCATTTTTATTGAGCAATCTGTAAATTCATATGTAAATCATAATTGAGTCTTAGGTATGTCATGTCCTGGACTTGAGGAGTCACCCATAACCTAAATTTTTTTAACAAAAAAAAGAATATTTTATTAAAAATAAATATTTATTTTTTCTATTATACTTTTAGGTGTCTGATATGTCACGGTCATTATATAACACGTGTCATAAACGAAAAAGGATAAACGAAAACAACAGTCAAACGGACGAAAATGATACAGAGGAAAACGAGCCATAAAAACATAGAAAAATATATCATAAAGACAGTTATTAAAATTTTAAAAATAAGAAGAAGAAGAAAAAAGCAAAGATAAAGGATCAAGATGTTGAAAGACCACTAAAAAATCACAAATCAGAGTCGAACGACGTGAAAAAATCATCTACGAACACAAATCGAGTATCTGAATCCAAACTGATGGTCCAAATGAGGGAATATCGTCATAATAACAAATAAGCATCATCTTAATCAATCATGATGATATGAAACTCAATCCTAAAAATAGAAGAAAAAAAAAACAATCAAATGAACAAAAACGTATCATAAAAATAGAAAAAAAACATATTAGAAATATAGATTTATTGAAATTTCAAAAACAAGGAAAAAGCAAACGTACATTGTAATAAATTAGAAGAAAAATAATAAATAAAAATGATCACGACCAATATCAAGATTGATACCACTGCCCATCATAAAGATGAAGAAAAAGTGAGACTAAGAAGGAAAAAAAAATCTAAGACAAGCTTTAATACTAATGTATTTTTTTTAAATATGATGATATACATATTGCGCATTTTTATATTGTTTATTTTTAGTATTCTTGGCTTTTCTTTATATTATTTTTAAATTCATAAAATGTTAATATGTTAAAGTTCTCCAAAATAAACATTTATCCAAACAAACTAATCATAAATGCTTTCAAAAATCTATATTTTAAAAATATCTAAAATTTTAAATTTCTTCATCCGAATATACTCTTAACATTATTGATTTTAAAAATTTCTCATGCCATGCTTGAGAATTTTTTTTGGAGGTGGAAAAGTTCTTTTTTCACTCTATAAGCAATAACAAACACCTCAAAGTTAGTTCTAAAGTCATAGTTGGAAAAGTGATTTTTCACTCAACTTCAAAAGTTAGAATTTTTAACTTTTACTGAAATTACTTTTGGAATGAAATTACAGTTATATTTTTAAATTTTTTATTTGTTGGGATTTAAATATTCTACAAGCATAATTTATAGTCTAAGACATACTAATTACTAAGAAATATTTAAACATCTCTTGTAAAAAACCGTAATTCAGAGACTATTTTTTATTTAAATCAACAATTCATATTAAATACTTAAAAATGTTTAAAATTTATATTTTATATATTAAAAAATTATCAATGAAATGTAATAATATTTATATTTTTATTATAATTTAAGTTGATATTTTTATATATCATAATATTAATGAATTATATACCACTTAATTTATTTTTAATTTAGAATATCATGTCTAAATGAACATTTTATATTTTTAACAGTACTTTTTAACAGCAATATCACACATTAAAATTTTAAACTCAACTTTACAAAATCACTTTTCAGAAGCACTTTCTAACAATACCTTTCAAAATCACTTTTCAAAAATAATACCAAAATATTAAAAAGAGTAAAATTGGCAAAAATTTGAGACTATAAAAGTTATTTTTATATAATTTTCATGTCAATGACTAAAGATGATTGGATTGACCGTAGTAAATAGAGTCAAATTTTTTAAATAAAAAATTACATAAATTTAATGTCTCGAAATTAGGCGTTTATCCCGAAAAATTATCTTTTTTATTTAATATTTTTGATCAGGCACCGTTTATATTATATTTCTCGATCTAACACCCTTTGTAGAAAGTGCCCTCTGCAGCGTATTTAACGTTGATTTGGCGCCATGTGGGATAAGGCGCGCTTTATGCTGACATGAGATACACATGTGTATAGCGCGGCCCCTGGGAATTGCCTTAGGCCACGTAGGGTATAGCACGGGGCAGAGGTCGAACCTTACCTGTGAATCTGACACAATTATATTCGGCGCAGACCTGGGGCCGCGCCTTAGCTTTATCTGATATAATTATGTAAGGCGCGGTGCAGGTATCACGTCTTGTATAGTTATAATAACTTTTCTCGGCTATAAATATCATTCCCTCCGGAACTCCTCACATCTCCTCTCAACAGAAAAAAATTAATACAACAATCCGGAAATCTTCTCATATATGATTTAGAAGTTCGTTCGATTTTTCGTTATAAGGTAATTTTGTTATATTTTTTATTATACTTATTGTTTATTATGATTATATGAAAAAAACATTATACTAATTGTTGTCAATTAATTTATGTGTTTGTAAAATTAGAAAGCGTGAGCATACGTCGAAATAGTTTTGCGGTATAGGTAATAATATAAAATTATATTATTTAAATTATTTACGTTTATGTGTAAAAAATTTATTGTGTTATATTTTCGTTCATATATTATTTATTTAATCAGGTTTATTTCAATTTTTTTTGCAGATATAATATTGCCGCACTTTTAAACTTAAATAATAACGCGACTTTCAAGTATTGTTTATTATGATGGTGAAATTCGAGAAGAAGAAACCGGCGTTGTTTTCGTATCAAATGAGCGTGTTAAAATATCATTCAAGAGAAAAATAACTATTGAGGAGCTGATAACAAAAATTTCGAGGAAATTCATGTTGAAGGTAATAGAAGAATGTCGTCGTTGCAGTACAAATTTCCAACATCATTGTTGTCATTAACTTATACAACGTTCAAACTTTCGAACAATGATGATGTTGAAATGATGGTTGAAGCTCAAAGTAATTATTCAAACGCCGATATTGAGATGTATGCAAATTTTGTTCAAGTACGTGATGTTCGGAGTCAATCATTAAGCTCCCACTATGGGGTATTTATAGGGAAGGATTGGGGTGTGAAGCGTCGGGGTAAGTAGGTAATTAAACCTAATACGCGTCGCAGGGGGCGCGGCTTACTGACGCGTGACAGATTCACAGGTAAGGCGCGGCCCCTTTCCCGTGCTATACCCTACGTGGCCTAAGGTGCGCCCCAAGGGGCGCGTTTTTCTCCAAAGAGTGTTAGATCGAAAATATAATCTGAACGGTGCCTGATCGAAAATATTAAATGAAAAATGTGATTTTTCGAGAAAAACGCCTTGAAGTTAAAATATAAAAAATTAAATTTAAATCTTAAAAATGTACAAAGACTCGTATTATATTTAAACCTTAATAAATTAGCTCACGACTAAATAAAAGGGAACTTTTTTAATACCTACTAACCCTAGACTTAGAAAATGACCCTTTCCTAGCTATTATTATTATTATTATTATTATTATTATTATTTTATTAAAGTTGACCTATACTAGCTTGTAATTTTTTTCATTAAAGTTGATTGTGGGATCCAAGTTATTCAATTTATTGTCAAGTAGTTATCAAAGTCTTCTAACTTTTTTTTAACCGAGATTTGGTTTAAGTGATAAGTAATTTAATATTGTTTAAATATGTATCGAGTTTGAGTCATTGTGTATATAAAAAATATCTGTTGGGAGATTTACCCACCACCGTCAAGTGTACGACCAGGGTCGGTTCGAATTAGTCAAGCCAAAATCTTAATAACTGGAAGGGAAAAAATTCCAACCTTTTTACATGGAAAAGATAATTTATGCACTTATTTTAAGTCACAAGATAATTTAGGTAATTTTTAAGTTCTTGTATTTTTTTAAAGAGTAAACTACACATTTAGTATTTTAATTATCATATTCGTTCCGTTTTGATTACTTAATTATTTTCTTAAAATTATATCTGACGTTATTTTTTGGTTTTATTTTGGTCACCTACCAAAAAAATAATAAAATTGTTGACATGATATTTTTTATGTTTTTCAATGATGACGTGATTTTATTTTATGATAACATATCAACATCACTATTAATTTTTTAACGCGAGTGACCAAAATAAAACCAAAATTAAACGTTAGTAAGTTTTGAAAAATAATAATTAAGTGACCAAAACAGAACAAAAATAATAATTAAGGTACTATATGTAAAAGTTTACCCTTCTTAAAATTAGGCTTAAAATTATAAATAGACCGGAGATATGTTAGGAATTTTGGGCTGGATATATGGACACGATACAAAGGCTCAAGGGTGGATCGAAGACAATTAAGGTCTGAAAATAATTTTTAAAAAATAAATTATTTATATGAAAATATAATATTTTCTAATGTTTAAATGATCGTATATAAAAAATTCTTTATCTTAAATATTAAATATAATAAATAATATTATTTATTATAAACTATTATTATTTTTAAAATATTATACTAATTACTCAATATTTTTATGTCAATATTATTATTTTATAATTTTATAAATAAACTATTAAAATTAGTATTTTTTTAAAGTGATAAATATTATTAGTCACATTAGTTACTTATTAAAATAAAATATTATATTATAAAATTTATTAATATATTTAAAAAATAAAAATAATATAGTATTGTTTTTGCTTAGCAGAATATCATGTATTTATTAAGGAATGCGGTACATGCATGAACGACAATGTATCCCAAAAAAAATGAACAAACACGAAATCCAGAAAGGCCGCCAAAATGGGCGAAAGCAAAAACACAATGAGCTAGAATGGGAGAGAGGGGCACATGAACTCCTCCCCTACCACCCCTTGCGCACAAACATAACACTCATACACAGCCACCCACCAATGGCAAACAAAATAAATGGCAAGACTGAAATTGCTCCACCTACACCCACAAACGACTTAACCAGCCACATATATCTGATCGAGAGACATCAAGTTGGAACCGCGAACTTGGAGTGACATCCCCTTTTGCCAAACTATCCGCTAATCCACTTGTCTCCCTAAACACATTGTTAAACCATACACACCACAATTGTGAACACACCCAGTCAAGAAATTCAAACACGCGGCCTGCAAACTGATTCAACAGTAACACACTCAACGAAGCCCACTTCGACTGTGACACATGTAGCAACACATGCACTATTTCCATCAACTCTGTCTGTTTCCATTGCCCTTCCAATATTGTATCCCCATATTTAATTACTGCCTTCACCCACTATAGCCACATAAGCTTAATCAAGAAAAACACCTCATCCAACTCGAATATGTTATTGTTGGATACCATCTCATTCCTCACAAGCCATAGCCACCTTATTGAGGCAACGTAACAAATAAGGCACTATCGACACATATGGTTGTGTATGAGTTTTGTACAATACTGATTACAATCCATATATGACCCATATGGTTAAACCCAGATTAGACGCAAAGTAGAGCCCAACACAACTTAGGGACTTAAGCAGGATTCAAAATACAGTCGCGTTTTCGTCATGTCTCGTTTAGCGTAATTACGGTCATAGTGGGCGTTATTGCGGGTATAACGGGTATATCGGAAGGAACGCTACCGCTATTTCGCAGGAGCTATCGTGATCGCGGACCGCTATTTTTTCACCCAATGTGACCCTCTAACTCAGAAAATTAACATAATATGACCATTTGATCAACGTTTTCTGTTGTTGATCGTTACGGTGTTGATGTGACGGTTCACAATGCTGTTGTGACAATTCATGGTGGTTGATGACATGACAAATTGGTTTTTTTAAAAGTTGAAGGACTTCTTTAATTTTTTAAATAAAAATTATTTTAAAAACTAAATTTTAAATATAAAAATATTCAAAAATATATTTTAAAAATTATATATATATATATCATTACTTCATTAGCTATAAAATTATAAAATATAAATTATTAAAAAATGTAAAAATAATTATATATATATATATATATAACATAGGTAATATCATCTGTATAAAATATTCTGATTGGAATAGTTGAGACTTACATGCTCTGACTGGATTTTTCGAAGTATGATTAAATATGTGTATTGTTAAATAAAATTATTATATTTTCTAATTATATTTAAGGCGTAATGCCCAAATAAGTATTTAAACTATATATTTTGCCCCGAATAGGTGTCTACAATATTTTTTTGGGACAATCCAGGTGCCTATCGTTACAAACGTGATCACTTTAGGTGCCCGAGACGTAACGATCGTTACTTTTCTTCGTTAAGTGACACGTGTCACAATCTAATAATTTTAAAATTTATTTTTTAATAAAAATATTATTATATTTATAAAAACCATAATCTCTTTTAAATTACAAAAAAATCTCAAAATCCTTAAAATTCTTAAATCATAACACTAACCCGCCGTCGCCGTCCTTTCCTACCAGTACCACTGCTGCCGTCTTTTCCATTCACGAACGTCACCGCCGACATAGTCCCTGTTATCATCCTAGTTATATATCATCGTAGTTGTCGCCGATTGACCGTCGAAATCGTATAGGATCACAATTTTCATTATAGGGTTCACGGGTATAAAATGTCGATTCACATGGTCACGATTTTATAGAGGTTTTGGTTTTCGAGGGGAGATAGGTCGGGTGGAGATTTGTGAATGACAAAGAACAACAATAGGTGTGGATTTAGTGATTGAAATGAATGTTTTCAAAGTTTTAGAGTTATTTTAGAATTTATGTGTTTTATTTTTAAAAACTATATAATTTTATTTTTTAATTTTATATAAAAATTTAGATCGTAACATGTATCACTTAATTAAAGAAATTAACGCCATTGATGATCTGAACATCTAAAGTGGTAATGTTTATGACATTAGACACCTATTCGAGAAAAAAATATAGTTTACGCACTTATTTAGGTATTAAGAATATATTTAAATACAAAATTTGTAAGCTTAAACTAATATAGCAAGAATATTTTATATAAGTATTAATGATATGACTATATGTTATATGTATTTAATTTTTTAATATTTTTATCATTTTTTAAAGTATTTAAACACTTATTTTTATATTAATACTAAAAAAAAAATGGGTTATGTGTATTTGGTCCATGAGGCCTTTGCTAGGGCAAGCAGAAAACGAAAGAAAGGAGCAAAAGCAGTGACAAAAAAAAAGTGAGCAAAAAGGTTAGAAACGACATGGCCCACGGTGGCTATGGTAAGCGGCGCGTGGAGGAAGGGAAGCGCGTCATTCGGCGATCAAAGGGACCTGGCGTAGACAAGAAACCGAAGCCAAAAGCCGTTTCTCTCAAGAACCAGATACGCTCCATTGAACGCATGCTGCGGAAGGTATTGTTCATCTCCGTTTTTTTTCTCCTTTTAAATAAAATTTTCATTTTAGGGTTTTCGCATGTGTTATAAATTCTCTGAATTGCAATTTTTCTCCTTTTCGCATATGTAATATAAGGATCTTCCTCCTGAAGTTAGAGAGGCTCAAGAAAATAAGTTAGAAGGGCTTAAGAAACAACAAGAAATCCATACCCGACTAGCTGTGGAACGAAAAATCTTCTTGAGGAACAGAAAGATTAAGTTTTTTGGTAAAAAAAAAAGATTTACTATTATCTTTTCTTTTCTTGAACTGTTATAGTATTTACTTCATTTTGGGAATGAATCATTAATATGCAAATATCTTAATTGTCATTGAAGAGAGAAGAAAAATAGAAAGGAGGATTCGGCGTTTGGAGAAGCTGCAACGAACTTCATCTGGTCAGGCACAAGATGCCGAGATTGCTAACCAGCTATCTAAATTGAAAGAGGATCTTGAATATGTTAGGGTAAGCTTTGTAGCAGATTTTTTTTCCAAATGTTAATGATAGGACAATGTTATTTAACTGACTATTTGAACTTGAATTCAGTATGTCTTTCCTAAACTATGCAAAGCTGAAGTTCTGTTTTTCTATTTGCAAATGCAGTTTTTCCCCAAGACTGAGAAATACGTATCTTTATTTATGGGATGTGATGATTCAGACGTAGTTGATAGGAGAAATAGATTGCGGACGCAGATAAAAGCCAACTTAATTGCTGCTGCTGCCGGTGGGAAAGATATGGAAGGTGCATTTTCTCTTCACTGTAGCCAGCGTTATAATCTATATAAAGTAGTAACATATTTAGCTTTATTTCATTGTATAGTGTAATTAAGCTTTTCAAAATGAAGGTCTAGTTTTGTCTTATTACCTTTTACTTTACCTGCTAATTGTTCTTATTAACTTGTATTGTTGTGTTCAAACTTCAAAAGAATGATATCTTCTGGTTGGAATTTGATTAACAGAGACAGCGAGTGAGGATGATGGGCTGTTGGATTTCAGTGATGATGATTTCTTCTTAAATGGATCTTCAAGTGATGAAGTTGACGCAGACGATGAATGGACAGATAAAAGTACCAGGTATTTATTATATCTGCGAGTTGAACTGCTCAACTGAACTTTGCTTTTATGAAGCATTATAAGTTAGAGATGCAATCACTTGAACATGGAGTTGTTATCACTATTGACTCTGTCGTTAGCTGAAGTACTATTTGGATCTAAGGCAAGGTCGTTTTAGTTGAACAGGCCACAAATCTTTATCCCACTGCTTTTGTCACGATGAAAAGTGCACTCAAACATCTAGGCATTATATATGCAGGGAACAGGCTTCCAGTGCTTCTGGAAAAGCAGCATCTGGCATGTCTAGTGATGAAAGGAACCAGGTTCAGTATAGAATTTGTATAGTTTCATTTTAAGAAAGTAATTAATTTAACTGTTTTGATTTTCCACCCTTGGTTCTGTTCTTCTTCAACTTGTAACAGAGACAGGCTTCTGCCAGAGCTTTAATGCCACCTCCAAGGCCTAATTCATTTTCAAATTCAGTACGTGCAAAATCAAGGTTTGGATCTTCATCCAGCCGAAATTCATCAATGCAGAGAGCTGAGATGTCCACATCTAGTAACACATCAAATAGCAGAAGTGGTTCTTCCTTTAAGGCAGGGGGGTTCTCAAATTCCAAGACAGGAAACAGTAGTAATTTAAGTTCCAATTCTGATGCTCGCAAACCTCGTAGAAAGAGGAGGCCAAAAAAGAGAAAGCAACAGGTTTGGTGACTGTGACTCAGATCTATTGTACTTCTCCTTTATTATTGTTTCATTTTCTACATTTTATATGGTGGGAAATTGGTTTTTGTCATTGTTTGTGCCTGTCCCGTGTTCCATTCTTCTCGAGGGCTTGTAAGCTCCATCTAGTATCATAGTCTTGCACTTTTACTTACTAAAAAAGCATGCTACATGAGATTGCCATATCTCAGAAAATGGAAAGAGCCCTTGAGATAACATGAACTATTTGCAATTCCCTCCCTTGACTTTATTGTTTCTGCATATTATTCATTTTTCTTTGCAGTTTGCACCTTCTGTTAGCTAAATGCTTCTTTAGTATCAAGTCTTCTAATACAAAGTTGAATATTAGTCAAGACGCACCAGTGTTTAGACTTTTTTTTTTAAACTTGTGTTGGATATTTCAGTTCAAATATATATATATATATATATATATATATATATATATTTATTTATCAAAGTTGTGTTCAATACATATTCATTCTCTGATTCTTGGTACCTGTAATTTTGTAACATATTCTCTTGTATTTGCAGGGTTGAAGTAAACTCAGCTTCTATATCCATGAAAACCAATTGGTGTTGGAGAGAGATCTATCATGAAATTCAATTAACTTTTTGTAGTATTTTGTAATTGGCGTTAGTTCAAGACTAGTTTTAATTATGGTTTCGCTGAAATTTAATTATCCTTTTACTTTGATGGATATAAATACTTTCATTTCACAGGAATTGTTATTTGAACGGAGACAAAGGATCCTTGATCTGAGCACAATATTGCAAGCTACCTTTTTGGAAAATCTAAATTGCCATTAAAAGGTTTAAAGGCCTTATTATATTTATCATAACGTTATTACAATATTTATTAAATTTTGTCAATCTTTTACATTTATTATAATGTTATAGTGACCGTTTTATAACAGTTTGATAAATTTAATGACTGTTTTGTATATTGAAACATTTAGTACCCAAAATGATCATTTGAATATAGTTCACTGATCTCGTGTGTACTTTACCCCTAACATATTATAGGCCTTGTTTAAACGTCCTAGAAAATGGATAACGAGCAGAGCTGAAATGAACGATGGAGAACGCTTACAAAGCTCAATCCGATAAAAACGAAAGTTGACATTACAAAGAAGATAAACAAGGAGAGAGAAAACAAGAAATGGCAATTCATGCACCACTCTCGGTTGTCTCTGTAAATTCGGTGCCTAAAATCAGCTTTAGGAAGCTTGAAACCAAGAGAGAAAGAGAGGCTTGTCTTGTTGATTTCAAGCTGCTTAGAAACCATGGGGACCGAAGAATCAGCTTCACAAGATTGAATGCCGCAGGGTTGTCCGAGATTGAACCTGATCTTAACGAAGACCCTACTGACAGATGGGCCACCAATGGCGTCAGCTCTGTCAGTTCATTTCATCTCTAGTTATAATTTCTTCATGTATTTGTATCTTCAGCCCGTGTTCGTGTTCGTATATAAAGAAAACTTAGGATAAACCCGTATTTTTGTTGGTTTATAGGAAGATTTTAAATATGGAGAGTATGATGGGCACCATACTTACTTTGAAGGAGAGGAGGAGAAAGGTACCTAGAAAGAGCGAAATTTTCATGTTGTTTCTGTTTAAACAAAGGTGTTAAAGGTTTTAGTTGCAGGATCATTTTGGGGAGCCATTGCTGATGATATTGAAGCTATTGAACCACCAACAGGATTCCAAGGTAAATCTCTTATATTTTTTTATTAGTACGAGGCGATTACAATGAACGCTTAAACATCTTTGGTGCATCGCTATTTTTAGGGTAAAATTTATAAATAGTCCCTCGACTACATGATAATGTTCTGTTGAGTCCCTTGACTACTAAAAGTTACAAAATGAACAAGTTATCCCTAATTTTATCATATCTTTTTCAACATGTTAACGTTTAGTTCAGAAGACCATTAATTTTTTAATGGAAATTGACAAATCTAGAACATAATAAATAATTGGGTGACTATATTGTAACTTTTAATAGTCAAGAGACTCAACAAAACAATGCCCTATAGTTGGAGATCATTTTATAACTTTTAACGGTCAGAGGACCAAACAAAGCAGTATCCTATAGTCGGGGAACCATTTATGTACTTTACCCTTATTTTTAATACTCTTTTCGTACATTAATTCCGCAATTGGTTGTTTTCAACTGCTTGCAGGCCTTCTTTCATGGCTCTTCCTCCCCGCAGTTGCAGCTGGAATGTTTTTCAATGTTCCGGTAAAATTCATTTAGTAGATAAGATTATTATTTATTACCAAATGTTATTAGTTTGATGAATTGCATAATGGTGCAGGGGGAGTACTTGTTCATTGGAGCTGGAGTGTTTACGCTTATATTCTGTATAATAGAGATGGATAAACCAGATAAGCCCCACCACTTTGAACCTCAGATATATAACATGGAAAGGGGAGCTCGTGATAAGTTAATCAACGACTACAATACCATGAGCATTTGGGATTTTAATGAGAAATATGGAGATCTCTGGGATTTCACCATCAAGAAAGAAGATATCACAAAGGCTTAACTTCTCTTCTAAATCGTAATTATCAGCCGTATATAGTCATGTCAACATGAATATCTTTTATCACACGATCAATTAGCGGATCTCTGTTTGACGACTATTTTAATGTTATGAGGACCAGTCCATCAATAAGAGATGTGAATCGTCGAATGCTTGATGCTCATATTATCGTATTTTCACAGAACTCGAATCTTGACATTTGTCTTAGAAATATAATACATTTCCACCTAATAAAAAAAATTGTGTTCGCAAAATATGTCCATCACCAATAAAGAGATTACCTCTATTTTTAGAATTGAATTAATCGGTCGAACCGAATTAGTTCGATTAAAACAATCAACCACCGAATTAGTTTGGTTGGGGAATAATTAATTTTTTAATATTTGATTAACCATTAATTCGAATCAAAATTGGTTAATTAACTGAATTAACCAAAATATTAAATATATACATTAAATACACACTTTAAGCTCAAATCTATTAAGAATCAAGACCAAACTATTTTTTAACCACACTAAACACATTAAATTGCCAGGACACAATAAAAAAATTAGAAAAATTATCTCAATGGTTAAAATAGGAAATTAATTTATTAATTACTTAAATTCGATAATATAAATATTTTTTTACAACATTATATAATTAATTTGATGTAGAATATTTGATTTATTAATTGGGATTTAGTCTAATAAAAATTCTTAGACAGAAGAAAATTTTATTTAACTATAATAATTTAGAAACTGGGCAAAATGCTCATAGTCTATTGAGGATTTGGTGGACGGCTATTTGCAGCACAGACTCTTGATCCCCACTCCAGCAGCTCTTTGCTGGTGTCATCCTTGTGTGCAAAGACTTCAATAAAGCACAAGCAATCTTTCTTCTCACCTGTGGCAGTTTCAATGGCTTCAAGGAGCTCTTCTTCACACTTAACCTGGAAAACCCCAAGTTAAGATATATTAGTTTCCTGGTACAACAAACAAGCAAGCGTCAACCATCTAACCTTCTTTGTCCAGCACTTTCCTTCGCCGTTGTGAATTGCATCAACTAATGCAGTGTAATTCCAATTCTTGATAACATTATAAGGCCCGTCGTGGATCTCAACTTCAATGGTGTAGCCCCCATTGTTAATTAAGAATATGATACTCTTTTGTTCACATCGCAGCATGGTGGATATATCTTGTGCTGTCATCTGTCAAGGATAATATGAATCATCAACATTTCGGAGCTTTGCTTATATGGAAATTACTAGGAATGTTTTGGGAACTGTATAATTCCAGACTGTCCACCCTTACTTGGAAGCTGCCGTCGCCAATGCAAGCTATCACGCGCTTGTTTGGAATTGACTGAGCGTATCCAAGAGTTGCTCCAACAGACCACCCAATTGAGCCATATTGCATCTGAAATTCATACCTGCAACACCAACTTTTTCCCCTTTTGTTTGTCAAATGTCAAACAAAAATACTTGAGAGACAGCTAAAATATTTGTTACATACCCACAGCCTTGTGGTAGTCTTAGCTTCTGGCAGTTAAACCAGGAATCCCCCGTCTCAGCAATCACAGCTGTGTTACCTGAAAGCATCTTTTGTATATGGTGGAACATGATATTGACCCTCAAAGGATCTTTGGGATCAGATTTAGGAGGAACACCATCTGGAACGAATATACGCTGGTAGTTCTCATAAGCAGTTGCGTTGTGATTAAGCTTTTTTGCGAGTTCTTGGAGAAAGTCCTTCATTAGGATACACCCAAAGGCAGGTCCATTAGCAATAACTACACGATTAGGCTGCACAACGATGGCCTTCTCCCTTTTAAGGAGGAGTGAGTACCCAACCGAGCTATAGTCGTTAAAGATTGGTCCAGCAAACAAGTAAGCATCAGCAGATTCCACAATTTCAGCGCAGAATGTAGTGCTTACTGAACCCCAGTAAGTGCCAATGAACCGAGAGTGGTGTTCTGGCACTAAACCTTTTGCTGATGGCATCACAGCAATCGGATAGCCACAAGCATCTGCCAGTTCCACAAAGGCCTCACAGGCCTTTGCTACTCGGAGTTTTGGCCCTCCTATAATCACAGGCTTTACTGCCTTATTCAGAAAGGCAGCAGTTGCATCTACGGCAGCTTCTAGACCCATCTTGTTGCTCAACCTGTAACCACAAATTCACACCCTATTCAATCATGAAGATCGGGGAATGGGAAATGAAATTCAGAAGCAAAAAACAAAAAACTTTACCTAGGTGATAGAGAAAATGGAATGGGCTCTCTAATGAAAGTAGGATGAGGTATTCCCGGTAAATTACAACTTATGCTGATGTACACAGGCTTGCTCTCTTTCAAAGCAGTAGAAATAGCTGTATCAATCTGTTCATGCGCATCTTCCAGGTTATTGACCACAGCCTGGAATTACACCCAAAATCAAATTACTACTTGTGTTTAGGGTAAGAGTGCAATACATCCAAATCCAATTCGACCATTAAAATAAAAAATAAAACCTTCCAGTTTAATTCAGGACACACTCATACCTGATAGCAAGTAACAGTTTGGAAGCACCTTAGCTCTTGGCTAAAATCTGATAAACCAATGGTATGGTGGAGGATCCTATTAGTCCCATAATCATTGGTGTTGGGTCCTCCGACAATGCAAATAACAGGCAGATTTTCACTGTAAGCACCGGCGATGGCGTTGATGATGCTGAGGCCACCAACAGTAAACGTGACAACACATGCACCAACCCCAAGAGACCTAGCGTATCCATCAGCAGCATACCCAGCATTGAGCTCATTGCAGCAACCAATGTTTTTTAGACCTGGCTCAGCAATAAGGTGATCAAGAAGGGTCAGATTGAAGTCACCGGGAACAGTAAAGACATCCTTAACCCCTATTTCAACAAGCCGGCGAGCCACATGGCGCCCAAGGGTGGCATCCGCTGCAGCAACGGCTGGAGTTTGGGAATCTAGGATTGAACCATTCTGGGATGGGCAGCCTAGTATGCTGTTTGCAGGTTTACATGACTGAAGCTGAGAACCAATGGTGGAATCCATGTCGGAATTCGGATCAATGGAACAAACAAGAAAGAAATGATTCGGGATCGTTTCCTGTTGAGACTGTAGGTTTTAAGAATGGAGTACATTTATAGGATGTAAAACCAAAATCAAGGGGGAGCTTTCTTGGAGAAGATCCATTCAATCCAATATGTGGCAATCAATTGTGACTCAATAGCCAGCAGGAGGAAAAAAAATCGTTAGAATTAGCTAAATATATTAAACATTTGACTCGTTGCTGGTTACTTAAAATAGAATACAAGTAACGGAAACTCAACTCACAATTCTTGAATCTAAGTAGATGCTACCTAATTATGCATATAAATTATATTTGGGTAATGTACACTAATAGTCCATATAAGATTTTTATCATTTTAGTTAGCTTACTTCGTGAAGTTAAAAAATGATGATTAATTTATCAAAAAAACCCCACTTTTTTTTTATCACACTACTAATGTTTAGGTTATGAGATGTCAATTAATCACATTTGACCTTTGCAATTGTATTTAGAATTTTTCTTTTTGGTATTTTTTTAAAAAGTTCAAAATAAAATAAACGAATGATATTTAAAAGTATATAAATATATACAAATGTGGGTTAAGTAAGTTCGGTTCGAGTCAGGGTAGCTACAGATACTGGTATAAACTAAGTCCAAACCAACATGTATCAATATAGTCTTATTTTAGTCCTTGATTATGAAAAAGTTGAGTTTCAATAGTTTACATTATTGATTTATTATAATTTGGACATTGAAACGTTAATTTTTTATTAGTTTGATGATATAACTCGTTAAAAATAATAAAACTCCTAATCATCCCTAAGATTTAGATAAAATATTAATTTAACATTTGAACTCTCTCAATCTTTCTTATAAACCACCTTTGTTGCCACTCAAACCACGTCGATGATGACTCCGACCGCCTCCATTTCTATCCCTTTCTCTTCACCCTCCTCCCCATCATCATTCTCCTTTGTTAATGGACGGAATAGTTTCCGACAATGAGAAGCTTACGTGGCATTTCAGATGCTAGTTTCGTAGTTCAAGCTCTTTTAACTTCAATAGCTTTGGTTAGATGTGTTGATGTTTAAGTTGATTGTAACTCTAAATCCGGCCTAAGAGTTACAACTGAATCATAGTAGTCCTAGACCCTTAGACGAGTTAATATCATAAAGTAAGACCATAAATTTTAAAATTTACTTAATATAACTATAATGTAAAGCACTAAAAGACATAAAACATGTCTTTCGGGTTAGAATTTGACAAAACGGACTCAAGACAAACATAGAAGTAATGATAAATAAAAAAAATCAATAGAAAAGCCAAATGTCAAATTCTACGGTCAGCGGTCAACAAGCAAAGCGGTTTGGATCGGTTCTAACCGATTCGGCCAGATCAATTCAAACCGATTCGTTCAGATTGGTTTAGTCATTCAAACCAATTTAACCAGTTTGTATAAAA